>NC_091121.1:47667786-47857786 GCF_040183065.1 Periplaneta americana
TAGTGCAGCTCAGTACGCTGACACGCTTGTCTGGCGATCCGGAGTTGCGCTCGGGCGTGGATTCGATTCCCGCTTGGGCTGATTACCGGGTTAGGTTTTCTCAAATGTAAGGCGAATGCCAGGTAATCTATAGCGAATCCTCGGCCTCGTACCGCCAAATACCACCTCTATATCATCGACGCTAAATAACGGCTGTAGTTATAAAACCTCGTTAACCCTTAAATTGGCAAAACTTCATTCCTCACACTAGTTTATTAAACCGTGTCGGACTGTAAAGAAAACAACTATCGCAATGTCATATTTTATATGTTGTATAATATTATAGTATTGTGAGATTTTAATTTTCCTACCAATTTTTTCTATTGTTCTATTATAGTACATTATACAACGAGCCTATAATGAAGGTAATTAAGAAGTGAGTATGGATATTTATGAAACGAGCGCTTGCGCTCGTTTCATAATTTTTATACGAGCTTCTTAATTACCATTATAGGCGAGTTTCATACGACTTTTTATGCTCGACTATATTTCTAACTTGATATTATTAATTTTATTGTATCTGACCTGGAGCAATGTCCCGTATGTTGTGAGATGTGCGCAGACGCGAAAGTATTGATTTTTTCCTAGGAACAGATGTCCACATTGACCTTGCTAGGCCATAAGAACCTACAGAGATGACATTGAAATAAAATTAGACATTGAAAAACGAGATGACAAATTGTATTTATTTCAATATTATTTACAATTAACGCTAATTATTATAGTAACAGAACGTAACCTTCTGCGACAGTATTGGATTTCCAGCCTCCGTGACTTTTCGCTAATTCTCTTTCGATTGCATATCCGAGAATAATCGATACTTGCGGTTTTATAACGGTAGAAAGCTGACCTGTCATTGGCTGAACAGTTGTAACCTGAGTCGTCATTGGCTGAAAGACCTGACCTTTAATGAGTAGGTGTACTTTAATGACATGCATTAAAGGTCTGCTACCAGGTGTATAATTACTACATTTCGGCATGGTCGAGTATAAAATAATAATTTTGTTCCAACAAAAGCCGCTCTAAATAAGTGTTCGATAGATCGGCCTACTAATCAATTTACAATGAACAATGATTAAAAACAATTATGTATGTGACAATTTGAAAGAAAAAAAAACATTAACATAAATGGTAAGAAAACATTGGAAATCATTTACAATAAAAGTTTCTAGCATAGATAGTATATAGCTTATTAACCTGTTGTATCCTATAGGATACTTTGCGAATTTAAGGATTAAATTACAAACTAAAAAAATTCCATTCATTTTATAATTAAAACTATCCAACACTACTGATGTAGGTCTATCATTTTCTATTTCATAGCTGTAATGAAAGTTTATTAATTGATTTATTTTACGACGCTTTATCAACTGCGATGGTTAACTAGACTCTGAGTGAAATGAATATAATAATATCAGTGAAATGAGTCCAGGGTCCAGCGCTGAAAGTTACCCAGCATTTGTCCTTAAAGGGTTGAGGAAAAACCCCGGAAAAACTTCAATGAGGTAACTTGTCGCAACCAGGATTTGAACCCGTGCTCACTCATTTCATGTTCAGATATGCTAACCGTTACTCCAAAGCGGTGGATCTCTAATGGTAGTCTAGATATTAACTTATTTAAAACATTAAACTTCCTCTAGAGGTTTATTGTGAATGCAGTTTTTACTGCTTGCATGATTTACCACCATGAAACCATTATTTGTTCTTTCTAACTCAATTTTCTAACCCATATTCCTCAGAAATATGTTCCAATTGAAAGGCCGAACGTTGGAGTTTATATCAGAATCCGTCATCATTTGCAGATATACAGTAGATATATATGTTATCTAAATTTCTATTCAGATACTCAAGTTTCCATGTCTTGTTTATTTCTAACTTTTCATTATGCGAATTATGTGATTAACATACCGTACATAATAAACAACAATGGAGTTGACTACAACGTTAGCAAACACCTTGCTTTATTGAATTCCATTCCAATTGTGTCCTACACTGAAATGTAATTTTTACAGCATAATGTGTAACTCTTTCAAACATCATCTTTCAAAATTTGTAGTAATTTTTTTCCATTAACTCTGTCAAATTCTTGTGGAAGTCAATAAATGACAGATGTGTCTTCATATCAAGTTCTTTGTTTTTTTCATTACCTACTGTTTCTATTTGTAGGAGTAGTGGTAGTGGTAGTAGTTTGCCTGGCAGAGTTAAGACCATGAGGCCTTCTCTTCCACTCAACCACGTTTCAATAATATACATGAAATACAAAATTAGATTACAAAACAACACAAAAGAAAATACCTTAGATATTACATAAAATATAGTAGAAAATTACAATAGTCAAGATCAGTTACATAATATGAAATTACAAATAGTCAAGATCGGTTACATAATATATAAAATAAAGTAGAAAATTACACATAATCAAAATCAGTTACATAACACAATAATCTTCCTGTACAGAATACATTTAGAAGATGATGATGATGATGATGATGATGATGATGATGATGATGATGATGATGGGATTATTATTATTACTATTATTATTATTATTATTATTATTATTATTATTATTATTATTATTATTATTATTATTATTATTATTGTTATAGGCATTTCTTGTGTTTACCTGCATATTAGTTTATTACTGTAATTTTCCTTTCGAAACTTGAGGAAACAGCGCCCTCGCTTGACTAACCTGCTGCCGTCGCCAGGTAGTACATTGCTCGGACTATTTTACAACGCGTTTTGCTAGTTCTGACGTCTGAAACGAGGGTAGAAAGAAAAGAGACGATTGTGTCTGCTTTCATAAGACTTGACTGACGGATGTATGTCTCCATTCATGAGACTCTTCTTTTGTGGGCATTGTAACACAGGTTTGATGTATGAGACTTGCGCAATGAATGGACTCACGAGGTATGAAAAAAACAGACCACCACGGGTTGTAATATGCAGTCTATGCCAGACTTCTCGGAATAGCGAATGCCCCTGTTTTATTGCTATTTCAAAAAGATTCTATATCTAGGGCACGCGTACCCTTGGAAGTTCGCGAAAGTAATGATAAGTTGCTGTATATACAGGTAGAACAGTAAGAAATGCCATTAATTTCAGGCGGTTATTCTTTGAGATATTTCAAATGAAAAAGTTTAATATAATTTTGCTCGTTTTTGCTTTCTTTTCGAGTTAAAAATTGTTTTATATGAAACATTTCATATCGTGTTTCTGGAAGGCCATTGATTTAATTCCCAATATGCTGAATTAATTTAAGAGAACAGTGTATTATGATAATAAGTTATTGATTGGAAGAATTTTAATTTTGTCCTTTAAATGTGCAGGAATTTGATCTGAACTCATGTAATTTTTCGTTCTGGAATAGTACATTATGCAACGAGCCTATAATGATAGTAATTAAGAAGCGAGTATGGATGTTTATGAAACGAGCGCAAGCGAGATTCATAATTTTCATACGAGCTTCTTAATTACCAATATAGGCGAGTTTCATACGACTTTTTATGCTCGACCATATTTCTAACTTGAAATTATTCAGATGTATACATTTTATTTGTATCTGACAAGATCGGAAGTGACCTTGTTCTAGGTCGTGAATTGTGAGATGTGCGCAGACGCGAAAGTATTGATTTTTTCCGAGGAACAATAATGTCACTGACCTTGTGTAATCCCGTTAAACTTGGTATAACCTTGATTATTGAATTCGACATTGAAAAACGAGATGACAAATTGAATTTATTTGAATATTATTTACAATTAACGCTAATTATTGGATTTCCAGCCTCGACTTTTCGTTAATTCTCTTTCGATTGCATATCCGAGAATAATCGATACTTGCGGTTTTATAACGGTACAAAGCTGACTTGTCATTGGCTGAACACCTGTACTTTAATGAGTAGGTGTACTTTAATGACATGCATTAAAGGACTGCTACCAGGTGTATAATTACTACATTTCGGCATGGTCGAGCATAAAGGAATTTTAAAATATTACGTTTGTTCGGATCAAATTTCTGCATATTTAAAGGACACAATTAAATTCTTTCAATGATTTATTATCATAATACACTGCTCTCTTAAATTGACTCAGTATATTGGGAATTAGGCCTAATTCAATGGCTGTCCCAAAACATGCTATGTATGTATGTATGTATGTATGTATGTATGTATGTATGTATGTATGTATGTATGTATGTATGTATGTATTTACACTGCAAGTGGGCAAGCACCCAGTGGGAGTGGTGTACACAATATAAACAATACACAATAAAATTACAATACACAATACAATAAAAATACACAATACAATAAAAATACACAATACAATTTAACAAAATAATTACATATGTATAGGCGCTACATAAGTTTCAATAGTGTTTCACTTTAGTCTCATCTCACTCACTGTAGTGGCACAAAGACGCATTTCACTGACACTCTATAACACATTTCACTGACACTATAGAACACATTTCATTGACGCTATAAATTATCACTGATCGGAACTATTCATTGAATCTCCTTAAGGAAGGACAGCCCTCAAAGACCGCTGCAGGTAGGTCATTCCACCGCTATGAAGCGTTTCGTATAAAACAATTTTTATATCGAAAAGGAAGCAAAAACGAGCAAAAATGTAATATTAACCTTTTTTGTTTGAAATATCTCAAAGAACAGCCCCCTGAAATTAATGACATTTCTTACGGTTAACCGTGTATATTCAGTTCCTTGCGGATGTCTACGCTTTTCTTTTGATACAAGAGGGTCAATCTGGCTACCAATCCCAAGAAACTAACTTCAGCGGATTCTATTTTCCGTTTTTCATTTCCATTCACAGCCCAATTCTCTCATCAATAGGTTGCCTTGACACTGCCATGACTTTGTAAAACTTTATTTTCATTGTTTTTAGTGTCTTGTTTTTTTATGTTCTTCAAATTAGCCCATTCATTTGTCTAAATTTGTTCAATTTTACATTTAAATCTTCCTTAGCACAGTATGATGAATAAAACCTAGGTAATTAAAACTAGGTACATGTTCAATTATTTAATTGTTAACTATCTTACATCGTTTGCCTGTGTGTTTTTTTAAATACTATGGATTTTGTTTTAGCAGTTGAAGTTTTCAAATTAAAATTACTGAATTTCCACAATTGAATTTATTTTAGTTGGTTACTTAACGACGCTGTATCAACTACTAGGTTATTTAGCGTCGATGAGATTGGTGATAGCGAGATGGTATTTGGCGAGATGAGGCCCCTATAGATTACCTTGCATTAGATTAAAATTTCTATACCTTTGCCAAACTAAAGTTACTTTTTTGAGTTAGTATAAAATTCCTATAAAATTGCCCCATTCTAACAAGGCAGAGTAAATTGAAAACTAGACCTATTTTTTAACTTTGTATTTGATATTCAAGGTGAACACAGCAAAGTTGATAAGAATTGGCTATTTTTATTTATTATACATTTTCATGGCGGCCGGGTAGCTCAGTTGGTAGAGCAGCTGGCTACGGACTGGAAGGTCCGGGGTTCGATCCCAGGTGGTGACAGGATTTTTTCTCGTTGCCAAACTTTCAGAACGGCCCCGAGGTTCACTCAGCCTCCTATAAAATTGAGTACCGGGTCTTTCCCGGGGGTAAAAGGCGGTCAGAGCGTGGTGCCGACCACACCACCTCATTCTAGTGCCGAGGTCATGGAAAGCATGGGGCTCTACCTCCATGCCCCCCCAAGTGCCTTCATGGCATGTTACGGGGATACCTTTACCTTTTACCTTTTTTTATACATTTTCATTGTTGAACAGTGTAATCTGTTGCCATTGTATCGTTAATCAAACACTGGGCTCTAATCAGTAATCTATTCCAGAACGAGTGTAAGTCGCGTCGGGTAAGTTCTTATTTTCGTACACTCTGTAGATATAAACTAAAACAAACGTGTGGATGTTCAATGTTAAGGGGACACTCAACTTAAAAATTGGAGAAAAAGTGTCATAGAAATGAAAAAAATAAATTTCTACACTAATTTACGTGACAGAACTAAATCAATATGCAGAATTCTTCCCCTATTCATTGAGAAGTCACAGTCAAATGCACAAAGCCAAAAAATGATAATTAAAAGTGATATTTCAATTAATGAATGATTAAAAATTGAAATATTTTTTATTTTGAAAAGTATTGGATCTAATGAGCTGAGATTTTGCATGTTACTTTCCATGTGTATATTAAACTTTTTCTCCAAATTTGAAAAAGATTTGTCAAATAGGAAAAAAGTTCCAAAATATAGTTGAGTGTCCCCTTAAGTGTTTGGTTTCTGAACTCTATGTCTTCAAGTCTAGTCTCAGTTTGCCCCTCAATAAATCTTTCCCTTAGTAATCACTAATTCTTCTTCCCGCCGCTTGGTTGCGCTCGAGTTACATTAGCCACGGTGGTCAGTCCCGATTGAATCTAACAGCGAACAGTGACATGCCGATAATTGGAGGGGGGGGGGACCTTTCTCCGTTTCTTGTGAGTCTCGCTAGCAGCGGTGGGATAATGAGGGTCCGTGAGTCGATGACGAGACGCCTTTCAGCTTGTCGTCACGTCCGGGTGGCTTTTTTTGGGGGGAGTTCTGAATTACGGACCTCGAAATTGATTACCGCGTCGTTGGAACGCGGTTCGATTTTTTCCTTCACGAATCTCCCTTTCATTTGGCATCATCAAGGTGTTGCGTCACCGCGCCCGCCGCTCCAGTAATTGCCGAGTCGTGTACCCGTCTCTTCTTTCACTTCTGCGCATTGCGTCAACACCGGGTGCTCAAAAGTTTGACCACTAAAATATAACTATGTCATTACATGTGTTTTATTCATGAGCCTATTTATTTAACAGATTATATATTTGGTAGATTTTTCATCTCTGAATCTATTTAATTTTATTTCTCGTTCATATATTATGTATTTTTTTATTTATTTTAGTAGGTTATTTTACGACACTTTATCAACATCTTAGGTTATTTAGCTTCTGAACGAGGTGAAAGTGATAATGCCGCTGAAATAAGTCCGCGGTCCAACACCAACCCAGCATTTGCTCATATTGGGTTGAGGGAAAACTCCGGAAAAAACCTCAACCTGGTAACTTAACCCGACCGGGAATCGAACCCGGGCCACCTGGTTTCGCGGCCAGTCGCGCTAACCGTTACTCCACAGGTGTGGACTAAATTATATTATGTATATATAAATATTTTATGTAAGATGATATAATATGGAATCGTAACCGGAACGTAGTACGAAATAAAAATATGAACATTGGAAATTTATTCTTCGAAAATGTGGAAAAATTCAAATACCTTGGAGCAACAGTAACAGATATAAATGACACTCAGGAGGAAATTAAACGCAGAAAAATATGGGAAATGCCTGCTATTATTCGGTTGAGAAGCTTCTGTCATCCAGTCTGATTTAAAAAAAAACTGAAAGTTAGAATTTATAAAACAGTTATATTACCGGTTGTTCTGTATGGTTGTGAAACTCGGACTCTCACTTTTAGAGAAGAACAGAAGTTAAGGGTGTTCGATGCTTAGGAAAATATTTGGGGCTAAGAGAGATCAAGTTACAGGAGAATGAAGAAAGTTACACAACGCAGATCTGCACGCATTGTATTCTTCACCTAACACATAAGGAACACTAAATCCAGTCGTTTGAGGTGGGCAGGGCATGTAGCACGTATGGGTGAATACAGAAATGCATATAGAGTGTTAGTTGGAAGATATGAGGAAAAAAAGACTTTGGGAAGATCGAGACGTAGATAGGAGGATAATATTAAAATGGATTTGAATGAGGTGGGATATGATGGTAGGGATTGGATTAATTTTGTTAAGGATAGGGACCGATGGCGAGCTTATGTCAGGGCTGTAATGAACCTCTGGGTTCTCTGAAAGCCCTAAGTAAATAAGATATGGTATGGAAATGGAGTGATCGAATTGATGAAGGTATTAAATTAGGAAAACGATTTTATATGAAGTTACTTTTATATGCCGAAGTTATAATTTTATTTTTTACATGAGCTTAGAACTTGAAGTGTAACGTGTACTACTTCTTTTGAATTCATTCATCCATAGTTTTCTGCTCAAGGGCAGACATTTCACAGCAAACCCAACATTCACCAATCTTCCCTATTTTCCACCTTCCTCTTAGTCTCCGCCTACTATCCATATATCTTAATGTCGACTACCATCTGATATTTTCTTCTGCCTGAACTTTTCTTTAATTCACGATTCCTTCCATTGTGTCATTCAGTAGCGAGTTCCTTCTTAGCCAGCAATCCAACCAATTTCTTTTTCTCTTCCTGATCAGTTTCAGCATTATTTTTTCTTCATCCATTTTTCTAACACAGCTTCAATTCTTATTCTCTCTGTCAATTTCACACGCTCCATTCTTCTTCACATCCACATTTCAAGTGCTTCTAGTCTTTTCACTTTACTTCGTCGTAAAGTTCATGTTTCTGCTTCCCCCATACAATGGCACACTCCACATAAAGCACTTAACTGAACTCTTCCTTAGCTCTTTTTCTAGAGGTCCACAGGAGTTCCTTTTTCTTTTAAAAGCTCCCTTTGCTATTTCTATCATCCTTTTGATGTCCTTTTCATGTCATGTTTATCTAGTTGGTTATTTTACGACGCTTTATGGTTATCTAGCGTATGAGTGAAATGAACGTGATAATGCTAGCGTGATAAGTCCACGGTCCAGCACCTAAAGTTACGCAGCATTTGCTCTTAATGAGTTGAGGAGAAATCCCGGAAAAATCTCAACCAGGTTTTGAACCCTGGCCCGCCCGTTTTACGGTAAGGCAAGTTGATCGTTACTTCACAGTGGCGGACAGGTCACGTTACTACTTATATTACATCCAATATATTTGAAGGTGTCCACTTATTCCATTGCCAAATTTCGAATTTTAACATTTGCCCTCTTTATTTTTCTTCCGATAACTATGGTCTTCGTCTTTTTTGCATTTATCTTCTTTCCTTACTGCTCACCGCTCTTTACGTCTGGAATTTTTTACCGTGGGAAGACTCGTCATGCCATGTTTGTAGTTTTTCTTGGGAAAGACAAATGCGGTAGCTTCCCGTTTCTTTCCGGAAACTACATTCTCTTTCGCATCTTAAAAGACCCCAGCGTGAAAGTGAGGAGAGTGGATTTGAGTAATTTGTCCCCCACCCCGGACTAAACGAATTTCACCTCAAGGTTTAAATATCAGTTCTATCTGGGTTAAGGTTATATAATTTACAAATATTCATTTGAATAATATCTGTATATTTTATAAGCTTAAAATCTCGCACAAAAAAAAAAGAAAAGAAAAAAGATTATGGCCTTCAATGGCAATTATCCCAATAGTAGAATTTCTCTTTTACGGTGGATAAAAATATTAAATTTCGGTACAAAAATTTAATTTCGATGCTATTTTGATGCTGAAATGAGTTCGAAATTCCAACCTGGTAACTTCTCCCAACCAGCATTTGAACCTGGGTACGCTCGTTTCACATTGATACATGTCTATCGTTACTTCAGATTTCTAGGAAATGAGTCACAGTACATACTTACTTATCCACCGTTATGGCTGAGGGGTTAGCGAGTCTAACTCCGAACCCAGCGGTCTCGGGTTCGATTCCCGGTCAGGACGAGTTGCCTGGGTGAGATTTTTCCGGGGTTTTCCCTCACTCCTATGGATGAATATCAGGTAACTTTATGAGGAACCCCACTCATCTTCGCCACTTGCTTTCCTCCCCCATCATCCTTTCCTCATCATCCCGTTTCTGGTTTTTCAGATCACTCTACAGGCGGCCTCCCGGAACTACTGGCTCTCTCGACTGGCCTCCGTGGAATGTAGTTAAGCGACGTTGGATGGCTTCTGCAACGAGCACCCGAGGCGGACCGGCACGGGGGAGGAGTTTCGCCTCGGACCGACAGGGGGGGCCTTGGGGGAAGTTGCCGAAGCAGGAATGGTATATGGATTTCTGTTGACTGGTCAAAAGGGAGTCATGTGGTTGGGTCGGTGAGCGTAGTGATCTATGGCACGCAACTCATTCTATATCGAGCGTTAGAGCAATAGATCTCAACAGGTCGCAGTGCTGGGTCTTCCGTGCCCCCCTCAATTTCCATTCCATTCCATATACTTACTTGCCATTTTATTTGTTTACTTACTTGTATTTATAGATTCCTTTGTATACTTCATATGAATTTCTGAAGGAGGACTCCATGACCCAGCATTGCGACCTTAGAAGATCTATTGCGCTGACCCTCAAACTAGGCGCATTCTCAAACCACACCGACTGATTATACTAAGGTTCGCTGAGTATCCAGTCTATCAGGAAACCCCACTCGTTCTTTAGCCAGTCCTCTCCGTGCGTCGCCAGCTGGCGTTCGCGAAATGCTTTGTTTACAAACTTTCTTCAAATTATCACAATAATTGTACGAGTTATCAGGGAAACGTTTTCAAAATGTGTAAGTTACGAGAAATGGGCGACAATCTTACCGAGGATGTGTAAAGCTGAATGATACGTTCTAATGTTTAGGATCATAAGTCGAAAAGTATTGGCGATATTAAAAAAAAAAAAAAAAAAAAAAAAAAAAAAACTAAACAGATAAGTCCATTAAATGAAATAAAACATGTAAAAATGCTTTTATAACCTCAATTGTGTACACGATCCCTTAAAATTAATAGCATTTCTAGCTGGTTGTGAAATTGTTAAAAATAAAATACGGTGGTGACTGACGATTGGCTATTACGGCTGGTTCACAATAAACCGGGACCGGAAACGACAACGAAAACGAGAACGGAAATATTGTTAAATACATTTATTTCAACATTATTTAAGTTTTCGTTCTCGTTGTCATTTCCGTTTCCGGTTTATTATGAACCGACATTTACACTGGCTGCGTCATCTCTTTCCAAAGAGCAGACTATCGAATAACAGATAGAACCGTCTAGTCTTTTTCATCACGTGCGCACTTTACACTGTTAGGATGATTCGTGACATGAGATCTAGCCATGACCAAAAATAAATTGGTTAAGGCCGAAGTTAATTGGAAGAATTTATATTTACCTTAACTTACATTTAACATAATAATAATAATAATAATAATAATAATAATAATAATAATAATAATAATAATAATAATAATAATCATCATCATAATCATAATCATAATAATAACAATAATAATAATGGTAAATAATGGTAAAGCACCGGCGTAGCTCAGTCGACTAAGGTGCTTGCCTGGTGATCCTGAGTTGCGTTCGGGCGCGGGTTCGATTCTTGCTTGGACTGATTACCTGGTTGGGCTTCTTCCGAGGTTTTCCCCAACCATAAGGCAAATGTCAGGTAATTTACGGCGAATCCTCGGCCTCATATCGCCAACTGTAATCTCGCTATCACTAATTCCATCGACGCTAAATAACCTCGTAGTTGATACAGCGTCGTTAAATAACCAAGTAAAAAATAATGGTAATGAAAGCGATAACGATAATAATAATAAGAGTAATAATAACAATAATAACGATAATAATAATAGTAATAATAATAATAACGATAATGTCAGTAATAATGATAATAATGATAATAACGATAATAATAATAGTAATAACAATAATAATGACGATAATGTCAATAATAACAATAATAAGTTAATGATAATAATAGTAATAATAACAATAATAATAATACCTATAATGTCAATAATGATGATAACGATAATAATAATAATAATAATAATAACGATAATGATAACGATAATGATAACAATAATAGTAATAATAATGATGATAATAACAAAAATAATAGCAATAATAACAATAATATTGATGATAATAACGATAATGATAACGATAACAATATTGATAATAACAATTAATAATAATAACAATGATGATGACAATAATAATAATAATAATGGTAATAAGAACGATAACGATAATAATAATAATAATAATAATAATAATAATAACAGTAGTAATAATAATGATAATAATAATAATAACGATAATGGTAACAATAACGATAATGATAATAATAGTAATAATAATTATGATAATAATAACAAAAATAATAGCAATAATGACAATAATATTGATGATAACGATAATGATAACGATAACAATATTGATAATAACAATAATAATAACAATAATTACTATAAGAATAATAACAATAATGGTAACAATAATAATAATTTATTTATTTTTATTTATTTATTATTAATATTTGTGTGCTGAACAACAGCCAGAGGCCAATTATAGTTCAGCACAATATAGAAACAGAAGGTACAAAGGTGCAAAACAAAATAAATAATATCTTAAATAAACAAAAACATACATAAATAAAATTGAGAACAAGAACAGTAAATACTAATAATCAAAACGAAACTAAACCGTAAAGGATCTAAATTGTGCCCATGCAAATTGGCATATTTTATGCATCTACAGACTGGAGAAAGTGATTTTGAATTTCTGTTTTAAATTTTTTTTTGAAATCTTAAACCTTTTGTAGGAATACGAAGGCTGATGTTGTTTATGATAGACTCACAACCAATATCACCCTTAATCACTTTGCAAAAAAAAATTGATAATCAAGATTTAGACGTCTAGCATAAAGGCTACAACAGTTAAACTATTTACTGGTAATCTCATAGTTAAAGTCAGAGGAATTGGGTATATATCGAAAAGCACATAAGGAAATAAATTTTCTTTGAATATTTTCCAATTTAACCGAATCGGTTGAAGTAATGGAATTCCAGGCTACAGATGCATATTCAAGTTCAGATCGAACGAAAGTAAAGTATAGAATTAATAGTGACTCTGGAGTAGAAAAAGAATAAGTTATAGACCTTATTAAACCAATTTGACTGTAATTATGTTTGTATTTGCCGCCTTTGCTTATCTTACAATGTAAATGAATTAATTAGTCATATTTTTACATTAACGTTTTCGGTACGTAACATGTACCATCTTCAGATGTTTGTATGTGATTCTAATTGTAAACCAAGCCTGTGGGTGCATGTATTTGGACATAAATGGTCAATGGTTTTGCTGTACGATGTTGGTGAAGTGTTGTCATAATACACAAATGATCACCTTAATTCTTATATACTAATTGGTACCACACTCTATCAAACTTGAATTAAAATAAATAAATTAAAATGTCATTATTTAAAAACACTATATAAAGCACTGTTTAAAACATTTTTAAAACTATTTGAAGCACTTAGTTTTTACATCACTATGTGAAGTATGTGGTCACTTATTGCGTGGAATTTGCTGGTTTGCAGTTAAATGAGGCACTTGTGGTGATCTTGTTTAGCGTTGAGTTGGACGCGATGTCGTGGCATGACTATGTTTTCTGAAGTGATGTTGAGATACTTCTGTTAAGTTGATGGCTTATGTAATATTATAACAAAGTGAAGATTGTCAGGTCCGTGGCTTTAGTATCGCCTGGCGTGTCTGTAATAATATGATTGAATATTAATTTATGCAATTGGGAATGTTTGTATTTAAATTAGAAAATCTTTTGCTGGTATTAATATGGTTAACTGCTTGGGTAATGCCTATTATATAAAAAAAGTAACTTACAGTTTTGGCGTGTATTGGTCTGCTCGTGCTTGATGCTAGGCTGATACTAGAGCTATGGACTTGCTCACAGTATTTTAGTTAGTTATATTATCTGTTTCCGGAAGTAGAGGGGGTGTCGGTGAAATCTGTGTGTGTGATTGTTTTGGCCACTAAAGCCACGGACCTGACAATCTTCACTTTGTTATAATATTACATAAGCCATCAACTTAACAGAAGTATCTCAACATCACTTCAGAAAACATAGTCATGCCACGACATCGCGTCCAACTCAACGCTAAACAAGATCACCACAAGTGCCTCATTTAACTGCAAACCAGCAAATTCCACGCAATAAGTGACCACATACTTCACATAGTGATGTAAAAACTAAGTGCTTCAAATAGTTTTAAAAATGTTTTAAACAGTGCTTTATATAGTGTTTTTAAATAATGACATTTTAATTTATTTATTTTAATTCAAGTTTGATAGAGTGTGGTACCAATTAGTATATAAGAATTAAGGTGATCATTTGTGTATTATGACAACACTTCACCAACATCGTACAGCAAAACCATTGACCATTTATGTCCAAATACATGCACCCACAGGCTTGGTTTACAATTAGAATCACATACAAACATCTGAAGATGGTACATGTTACGTACCGAAAACGTTAATGTAAAAATATGACTAATTAATTCATTTACATTGTAAGATAAGCAAAGGCGGCAAATACAAACATAATTACAGTCAAATTGTGACAGCTTATCGGTATATCTTCAACATGAAATTCATAAACGCTAGCCAAGCAAAAATCATAAATGCATACACTAACACCAAAACGAAAATATTGAAAACCAATGCCAACATCTGGTTTAACCAACAATGTCTAACACACAAAGTCACTCCAAATTACGCAAAAATAACTAGAAACAGACCTTACACAAAACCAGCTCAAATAACCAATAATCAGTTTCACAAATTACGTATGAATAATGAAATCAAATTCTTACACATAAAGAAAAACTACCTGAACAAGAAACTCTACGACTTACACTTACAACTTGCTAAATCTCTCGGCAACCAATGGGACAATATATATCAACATAGTCAAGAAAGAATAAACATAATAATGAAACGCAAATATGAAACACTATAGAAAAAACTCAACAACCTAATCACCAATCAATCACAACGACAATCCAACCACCCCACATTCAATAACAGGATAGTAAACCTGACGAACCTCAAACTAAACACCCAAGAAATAAACATCCTAAACAATGGATACAAACACAACTATCCACCAAACAATATCCGAAAAGTAATAGAAAATGCAGCAATAGAAACCCAACATATCATACAGAATAGCGAGCACGAAAATAAAGAATTCCTACAATACAGCACCGCTAAAATAATTGAAAAATATGTAAAAAGCCCAAACACTAAAAAAGAGTTTAAAATAGCAAAAAACCAACATAGAGAACTTAAAAAATTAAAACAAAAACTAAAAGATAACAACATTCTACATATAAAAGCAGACAAAAACGATGCAGTAGTCTTGATGAACAAAACCGAATACATAGATAAAACTAACGCATTTTTCACTAGCAACCAGATCACAGAAGTTAAATCAGACCCCACAGAAACTTATCAAAAACAAATAAAAACCGCGATAAAAAATGCACCAGACTTCATACCAAAAAACAAAACCCTAAACCTCATCATCAAGAACCCCAAAGCACCTAATTTAAAAACACTACCGAAAACGCATAAAAAAGAAATGACAATGAGACCAATAGTAAATTGTAGAGAAGCCCCAAATTACAAAGTTAATAAATATTTACAAAAATTCCTAAGTAATAATATCATTCTAGACAACCAATATACCATCACCAACACAAAACAAATAATAAAAAAACTCCAAAAACTCAAAACTACAAGCAACACCAAAATCCTCTCACTAGATGTTACAAATTTATATACCAACATACCAATAGACGAAACCATTAACATAATTATTCAAAAACTGAACGAAGCCCAATTAGATAATAACATAATCAAACAAATCACCCATTTACTAAAAACATCCCTAAAACAGAACTATTTCAAATTCGATAACAAAATATACATTCAATCAACTGGATTAGCCATGGGTGACCCATTATCAGGATATTTAGCTAACATATTTTTACAAGAACTTGAAAACAAACACATAAATAATTTAAATAATAAGTTCAATTTCAGCACATACGCAAGATACGTTGACGATACAATAATAATATATGAAAACACCCAAAACAAAGATAGTCAAATACTAGAAGAATTTAACAAATGGCATCAAAATATAAAATTCACCCTTGAACAAAGCAATAACAATAGCCTTAATTTTCTAGACTTAAACATAACAATAGCAACCCCAACAATTACATTCAACATATACAGGAAAGAAACAACAACCACACATGCCATAAAAAAACATTCAATACATCCAATCACACATAAAATTAGCAAATTTCGTTTCCTCATTGATAGATTAATCACAACACCGCTAAATAGAGACAACTACAATAAAGAACTTAAGTATATAAAACAAATAGCCTCTGAAAATGGATACGAACACCAACTAATTAATAACTTAATACAAAAGAGAAAAACAAAACTACATAAAAAAGAATTTACAACATTACAGCCTGAGAAAACACAAAACAAAAAACAATGGCATAGTTTAACATATTACGGCAAGATTTCAAACAAACTTAGCAACTTTTTTAAAAAACAAAATATTAACATAGCCCCTCGTACCAACAACAAACTAAACAATATAATTCCTAATAATACCAACCACAATGAACCCCTCCTAAACAGCGGCATATACCAGTTAAACTGCAAAAATTGCACCAAAACATATATAGGACAGACCCGGCGCAACTTTAAAATAAGATTTCGGGAACACACCTCTGATTTCGTTTATAATAGAAATAGATCTAAACTTGCACAACACCTTATAGATGAAAACCACGAACTCGCAAATATTAATGACACTCTGAAAATATTAAAAATCACAAACGACCCTACAATAGAAACGGCGGAACAATTCCATATTATAAAAGAACACAATTCAGGAAAACCCCTACTAAATGAACAAATAGCCAACATAAATAACCCACTCTTCAATTTATTCAAACTATTCCCGCCAAAACAATCACACACACAGATTTCACCGACACCCCCTCTACTTCCGGAAACAGATAATATAACTAACTAAAATACTGTGAGCAAGTCCATAGCTCTAGTATCAGCCTAGCATCAAGCACGAGCAGACCAATACACGCCAAAACTGTAAGTTACTTTTTTTATATAATAGGCATTACCCAAGCAGTTAACCATATTAATACCAGCAAAAGATTTTCTAATTTAAATACAAACATTCCCAATTGCATAAATTAATATTCAATCATATTATTACAGACACGCCAGGCGATACTAAAGCCACGGACCTGACAATCTTCACTTTGTTATAATATTACATAAGCCATCAACTTAATAGAAGTATCTCAACATCACTTCAGAAAACATAGTCATGCCACGACATCGCGTCCAACTCAACGCTAAACAAGATCACCACAAGTGCCTCATTTAACTGCAAACCAGCAAATTCCACGCAATAAGTGACCACATACTTCACATAGTGATGTAAAAACTAAGTGCTTCAAATAGTTTTAAAAATGTTTTAAACAGTGCTTTATATAGTGTTTTTAAATAATGACATTTTAATTTATTTATTTTAATTCAAGTTTGATAGAGTGTGGTACCAATTAGTATATAAGAATTAAGGTGATCATTTGTGTATTATGACAACACTTCACCAACATCGTACAGCAAAACCATTGACCATTTATGTCCAAATACATGCACCCACAGGCTTGGTTTACAATTAGAATCACATACAAACATCTGAAGATGGTACATGTTACGTACCGAAAACGTTAATGTAAAAATATGACTAATTAATTCATTTACATTGTAAGATAAGCAAAGGCGGCAAATACAAACATAATTACAGTCAAATTGTGACAGCTTATCGGTATATCTTCAACATGAAATTTATTAAACCAAGCATTCTTATTGAATGATTATAAATATATTGAACATGATCGTGAAAGTATAATTTAGAGTCGAGTAGTACATCAAGATCTTTAATAGAATTTTTCCTAATCATACAGACGTTATTAAGAGAATAATTAAATTTTATGAAAGTACTTTTTCGAGAGTACGAAATGACAAAAGTTTTTGTTTCATTAATTTTCATTCCATTATTGTCAGACCAAAGTTCAATAGAGTTAATATCATTTTGAAGAATTTGGCAATCGGCAGAACTATTTATTGAGCGAAAGATTTTGAGATCATCAGCAAATAACAGGTAGTTTGAACTTATTCTTTTACATATGTCATCAATAAAGAATAAAAATAATGGAGGACGCAATGTAGATCCTTGGGGAACTCCACATAAACAATTAAATGGGTCCGAGAGAGAATCACCTAGACGAACACAACATTGTCTATTAGTTAAATAGTTTTCAAACCAGCTCACATAGGTAGAAGAGAGACCAAAGTTTTTAAATTTATTTATCAAAATATTGTGAGGTACAACATCAAACGCTTTGCTAAAGTCGATGTAGATTGAGTCAATTTGACCTTCAGTTTCAACAACAGGCATAACAAGATTAAGGTAGGATACTAAGTTTGTAGTTGTTGATTTACCTTTAGTAAAACCATGTTGGGCTGAATTAATTTTATTCTTAAGATAAAATGAAACATATTTGTGGATTATTTTTTCAAAAATTTTTGAGAAATTGCTTAATATTGAAATAGGTCTATAATTGGAAACAACATTTTTTTCACCATTCTTAAAGATAGGAATAATGGATGCTTCTTTCCAAAGCATAGGTTATGTACCGGTTAATAAACTTAAATTAAATATAAAAGTTAAAACGGGTATTAGAATATTAGAACATCCCATAATAATAAAAAAATTAGGAATGCCATCAGTGCCCTTCACATAATAATAATAATAATAATAATAATAATAATAATAATAATAATAATAATAATAATAATAACAATAATGGTAATAAGAACGATAACAATAATAATAGTAACAGTAATAATAATATTAATAATAATAATAACAACGATAATGGTAACGATAACGATAATGATAACAATAATAGTAATAATAATGATGATAATAATAACAAAAATAATAGAAATAATGACAATAATATTGATGATAATAATGATAACGATAGCAATATTGATAATAATAATAATAATAATAATAATAATAATAATAATAATAATAATTATTATTATTATTATTATTATTATTATAAGAATAATAACAATAATGATAACAGTAATAATAACAATAATGGTAATAAGAACGATAACAATAATAATAGTAACAGTAATAATAATAATAATAATAATAATAATAATAATAATGAGAATTCTCTTCCTTACTTCGGGGCTTAATCCCGAATTTCATTTTTAAATGTTTGATCCTTATAGAGAAAGCCTGACAGTAAAATTCCTGCACCTGAGATTGATATCACCTACCTCGTACTACACCAAATTGGAACAACGCACGTTGTTCTATTGACGACTGACAATTTGTCTGTCCCTAAGCTTTTTCGTATTAAAAAATCCACGGTAACGTCGCTGTGGAAACACGAGTTCTGACAACGAAAAGAAAAAGTCTACTTACCCTATAACTTTAAATTGTAAAATGACTCTTTCGGCCTTGGAGTAATAAACACTTTGCTATCTGCCATCTTAAATATAGAGTATTTCCATGTGGGGTCAGAGGTTGCTTGCCCGAACTGCATGCGAGAGAGGAGGGAAATTTTAGCCCTGCATGGAATCAACATCACCCACGTAGCTGTAAGCTGTTAAAAGAAACGTTCCGCATTTATTACTAGTTGCAAGTACTGATAAATGTAGGCCTAATTTATTTTTGGTTTAGAATTAATTATAAGACACGTTATTTTGTAATGGAAAGAACTTCAAAACAAAAACATGCTCTTCTCGACTGTTTCCGTCATCATTATAATAGGTACTCATTTTTGGTCGGTAATTTAACGACACTGTAACAACTACCAGGCTATTGTAAAGTCGATAGAGAAATGAGGCCGAGAATTCGTCAAACGATTACCTGACATTGGCCTTACTGTTGGAGAAAACCTCGTAGAAAGCCGAAACAGGTAATCAGCCCAAGCAGGAATCAAACCCATGCTAGAATGCTGCACCGGATCAGCAGGAAAACGCGCTATCTCCTGAACTAAACGCCATTTTAAATTTATATCTGTACTACTCGTGTATCGGTATTACCATGCAAACGCGCCTGTCGTCATCTAGGAGGCCCGGGTTCGATCCCCAGCTAGGTTATGATGAAATTTGTTGTGGTCAAAGCAGTCATTACAGAAGGTTTTTCTCGGAGTAGGCTCCTCCTCATTTCTCTCTTTCATTCCATCAATTCTCCAACTTCATTTCATCTAAGACAGTGATGTCAAAGCAAGCGTATTTTTCTGACCTTGACGTCGTGCGCGGGCAGCAAGCGCTAAGTATGGAAAGAGGAAGGGTTGTGTATATGAATAAGCAACCTGTTGTATTAAGAAAACAGTGGTGCACAAACTTCAAACGGAACGTGAAATTTTATGTCGTTATTTTTATATGGCTTCTTTCTGTTTAATATTATCTATATTGTCTTTAAAACAAAAGTACTAACACTGATTTCTTAATATTGCACTTGTGTTTTAAATCTTAATAACATAATAAAGAGTTAAGAAGGAATATTCACTTAAATTCCATAGTAGTATAATATTATACTCTATTAAGTGTATGAAACACATCATTTATAAAGAAAGTGATATTCCAAAGAAAGAGATTGAGTATAACATGATAAGTTGGAATTTATATTGTTGGTATCTTTAGCCTAACAAAAGTAATCGATAAACAAATCAAAACAATATTACAGTACAAAGCAAAGTTACCTAGGTACTGTATCTGTTTTAAATGTAACTAATATTACATAACAAAACTCTTATCGCATTATGCTTTTAAGGTAATATTTGTGAGCAACTTCCTATCATCAGAATATTAAATTATTTTCTCGAAATCTGCTGAAGCTATAGAGCTGACATTTTTACAACACATGGGCACGTATCTTTTGCTTATGATGTAACAGTAGTTTCTTTGTTAATTCATTTCCTTAGAAACAATTTCCATGCGAATATTTTCAAAATTTTCAATACATATCTTCAGTAATACGTATATACGGTATATTAGATTTACCAAAACATTATGTAAGGCTACTAAATAAATAGGCCTATACCTGAAAATTTCACTTTTCTATACGAAAAGATGAGAAAATATTTCTTTGGAATAAAAAAAATCAAACTTTTGAAAAATGAGCATTAAAATTAAAACTTACATTCTTATAATACACTTATACTTCTCAGGCAAATGTAAAAATTAACATGGATACAGTATTAATAAGTTCTCTTCCCTTTATCTATTGAATCAGTGCTAGCCATTCCTGTATATAGCTCGACCAAGCGGCATGTACCACCTCTTTCGTCTGTCTCTTTCCTTTCCGCTGTAAAGCGCTCAGGCTTTCCTGGGCTCTAAAGCACGCGTTTGCTCCTGTGGGCATCAATTGACATGCCTGATCTAAGATCTCAGTAGTCGTAATCGTCTTCAGTAGGTGAAAAATCGAGGTAGTCTGTATCGGAGACACAGCCGCAAATTTTATGCATGATAACGTCGCTAATAGAATTGCTGTCAAGGTGAACGTCAGCAGTGACAACCAACATCTTTTCTTCCCAAATATCCTGACTAGAGTCGTGCATAACCGGTTACGGAAAATAGAAATTATATATTGCTATTGAACGCCTGGCTCTGTAGTCAATATGCAAAGCACTTCCGTCACGCGGAGTGTCTCAGTATTCGGTTTAACGAATATTCGAGTTCTCATTCTTTGTGGGTGGACGGCAAAGGCAGACCACATTGAGCCTTGCACGAGTTCCAAGAGCCCTTGCAAGGACGCGATTATCATCGTGTAGACATACCATTTATCAGTGGCGTCTCGTGGCCTAGAATTTATCAGGGGCTATTTGAAATATAGTTTGTCATTGGTGGTACTAAAACTAAGCAGTCATTTCATTATTGCTCATAAAATTACATTACCTTTACTTGTATTACACTATTTTACCGCGATACGAACGCGACCGCAACAGAACTGAATGAGCCCCAACAGTCGTCCCTCTCCCGGCGCCTTCCCTCGCTGCATCTGTCTTATAGGATCTAGTACAGACGTCTCCAAAAGCCTACTCGCGAGTAAGCCCCTGAACGGAATCGAAGCCAGTACGTAATGCGCGCGCTCCGCCTCACCCATCCCACCTGTACTGTACTCAATGTTTATGCGCAAACGAAGAGCAGTGGCGGACTGCCATTATCATTGTGTTGGTCGAAGCGTTCCACCGTTTCACAATGTCTTCTATTCATGGACATAGTATATTCAAGGATGAATAGGATGAGAAATTTTTTTATGTTAGTGGGGAGAATGTGAAATGCTTAATTTGTTCGAAAATTATTAAGAGTGTGTTAAAATTCAACATTCGACGACAATACTCGACTCTTCACAAAGAATATCATACAATTACAGGCATGTTGGACATGTGAAAATAATTTATTTTGGGGCTGTCTGTATAATTGTTGGTTATACATAATAATCAGTTTACTACAATATGTTTAAACTTAGTTCCGCTTGACAAACATATAGTTTTTCGTTTAATTTTAGGTGAAATGCGTAGACCTACAAATATTTCGATAAATATAAAACAAGAAAATACAAACACAAATCACACACGTGTCCTCAGTCTTAAAAAAAAAAAAAAAAAAAAAAAAAAAAAAGCTTCTTGTTAGTTATGTTCTAACTTGGAATATTGGAAAATCAATGAAGCCCTTTACAGAAGAATCATTTGTAATTTCGTGCATACAGGACGTTACTAAAATACTGTGTCCAGAACAAAGTCAAAGTTTAAGAAAATTAAATTGTTTCCAATTACAGTTCAGAGAAGGAATCAAGATTGTAAATGTAATTGAATCTGAAGTCTAAACCACAATTAACCAATTTGTAGCTTACTCACTTGCATTGGACGAAAGCACAGATAGAAATGACAAAGCTCACCTAGCCATTTTCATCCGAGGAGTTAATGAACATTTTACTGTGTCTGAATGTCTTCTAGATGTAATTACAAAATACAACTGGAGAAGATCTTTTCCAGACACTGAAAGGCACCATAAACAGAAGAGGTTGAATTTGCAATGGCTTGTGTCAATAGCAACAGACGGGGCTCCAGCTTCATAGTATATCAGAATAATATACAAACGTATGATATTTCGTATTCTTTTGATGTTGTTATTTGTAAACATAAGCAGACCGTTGCCGCGATCCCCCACTGATCGCTCCTATCTGTTGATGGTACGAGTCGCTCTCCCTTCTCTGGCCTTACAGCACACTGTGTTCGGCGGGCAGCATCGAGAGCACGAATGACGATACGCTTTTTGGAGACCTCTGATCTAGATCTCCGTGCACTAAGCGCTACGCCGGATCAGGAACTACGTCATACTCTTCTCATAAGGTCCTTATTCAGGATCTAGCATCTACGGGCTGGAATTTATCTGTCGCTTCCACAACAGAAGACTATAGCATCTCTTCTGCGCAGATGAAGACTTCGTCCTTGTTTGACAGTTGTTCGTAAATATCTGAAATAATATATCACATAAATTTTCATGCGGGGCTTAGCCCCGAAAGCCCCAAAGGACGAGACGCCCCTACCATTTCATTGATAATTCTTCCTTTATCACTACAATCGATCAATCATCTATCTATCCATCCATCCATCCATCCATCCATCGACTCATTGATTCCTTCATATACCTCGACATTGTGAATTTACTGGCTTCAGTAAAATTCACTCGCGAATTTTTTCAATTTAACTTGTCGTCTGCTGATTGTTTCTGAAATGAGATTATTATTATTATTAGTAGTAGTAGTAGTAGTAGTAGTAGTAGTAGTAGTAGTAGTAGTAGTAGTAGTAGTAGTAGTAGTAGTAGTAGTAGTAGTATTATGGGCGGCCGGGTAGCTCAGTTGGTAGAGCAGCTGGCTACGGACAGGAAGGTCCGGGATTCGATCCCAGGTGGTGACAGGGTTTTTTTCTCGTTGCCAAACTTTCAGAACGGCCCCAAGGTTCACTCAGCCTCCTACAAAATTGAGTACTGGGTCTTTCCCGGGGGTAAAAGTCGGTCAGAGCGTGGTGCCGACCACACTACCTCATTCTAGTGCCGAGGTCATGGAAAGCATGGGGCTCTACCTCCATGCCCCCCAAGTGCCTTCATGGCATGTTACGGGGATACCTTTACCTTTTACCTTTTACTATTATTATGGCTAGCATCGCTATCTTTTTTCTTGCATTAGCTTAATAAGTGTCCATAGTGTTATTTTGACCCTCTTGACCCTATAAAGAGTTTTAATTTAATTTGTATTATTTTTTTCAGTGTTTGTATTTTTTTGTCTTTATGTGTGCTATCTGGTAGGATGGAAGAGAAGGCCTTATGGCCTTAATCCTGTTAGATTAAATAAATAAATGTAAAATAAAAATAACTTTAAGGTATAGGGTTATTCAAAAGTTAAGAATAATTTTCAAGTTCTCCAACACTGTCAAAGTGAATACTATATAGGAAAATAATAATACAGTTTTATTCATGAAAGAGGAGATTTATAAGGTAGAAATCAATTCTGACATACAACACACTGTTGAGCAGTTCATCTGCTGTCGCCTAGCAACTTCTTTCGCACTGCATGTTATATATTCTGAATTTGCTGGACTTGTTGCAAAGCCATTGCACAGTTCATTAGTTTTGTACGGACTTCGATTTTTTTTTTCGTTGTTGGTAGCTCTATAGCATCTATTAGATTCTTTATGGTTGTGCTAACAGATGGAGTTACTTGTCAACAATGTGACGCTGAAACGTGTGTTCAGGTTACTGCCCTGACAGTCCTGATGTATTTTTATATTTGTGATGATTGGTTAATTAATATTAACCCGGCACACTCACAATCATACAAATTTCCAGACCCTAGACACCCAGGGAATTCTTCTTCTTCAAGAAAAATTCACCGAGAGCCGAGCCAGGGAATCGAACCCGGCACCTCCTGATCTGGAAGCCAGCATGCTGACCAACAGACCACGGAGACAGTCGGACTTCGATCTGCCATGGGGCCGGTGTCTTTAAAATTTTTCGTAAGCTCCCACAATGACGATAAATTGCAGGGTCCATATCTCAATCCTTTTATAGCAACACAAAAAGAATCAAAGTTTTAAATCAAAATTATAAGTTGAAGAGCTTTTTTTCAAAACTGAACATGTCCAAAAATTACGAAATCGTGTTTTGAATCGATTATGGTAGATCTGTCTGACATTTAACTAGATGTAAATTTATTTTTCGAAGAAAGTGAATATATCCCATTGAAACAGCATTGTGAATATTGATTTTTGCATCAGAGCTGAACATGTCCATCCAGTTCATTTCTTCCAGACATTTTTTCTCAAATCTAAACATCTCCAGTAATTACTATATTGTTTAATAGACTTTTTGAAAGCAAAATTGCACATGTCCAACTTAGTTCTAACAGTTGTCTAAATTTTTTGCTATTTTCAACTGTTCCCAATGAGTGGTCAAGGTCATTTCAGAGCATTTGAACCTTCCAACAATGGGCTACAAAATTTTAGTTAGTTCAGCAGTTTGCGAGATCGGATTTTTAGTAATATTCATCTATTTTTATTTCGAAACAAGACAAAAAGTAAAAATGTGTTGTTCAGTGTTATTTAAAAGAATAACCTGGTAACTCAACTCTTACTTAATTTTGTAAAAGAATGTCAATACAATGTGTTCAATGTGTAAAATCATTAACTAATACGAATTACTATTAATAATAAATAACAAAATATATTACGTTCAAATTTTATTTTTACCAAAACTAAACATATCCATATTTTTATAGCAAAGCTGAACATGTCCAAATGTTTTCTTGCAATTACGGGAGTAGCGTTGGACTTAGTCCTCTTAAATTCATGTTACATATCATGCTGTCTGTGTACTTTTATTATGTAAAAACAAAAATCAAAATATTTATTTGTTTCAGAAGGTACAAGTTTTTTGCTTCTCCTGAAAAATTTAGTGAAGTGGACATGTTCAGTTTGAAAAAAAGCTCTTCAGTTTTTGTCGGTCTGTGATGAAGTACTAGCATTTCGGGTCGTCCTATAGCAGACTTATTTCGCACTTCATTTGAAATGTGTAGTTGCAAACACACACACACATACATACAGCCTGATTTATTGCACATTATAACTATCATCACGCGTTTGATCTGTCGCTGTGGTCGTGTCGATACAACGGTCGTTACTACACTTCATCTCGCTGTTTTTACGTGCGTTGTGTGTTTATGCAGTTAATTTGTTCCCCTCTCTCGCCGATCTCTCATAAACTCCGTCCCATCGCGATAAGAAACCTGCTACTGGGAAAAATGCCCGGGTCTCTAAACTCCGTGGGCTTAACTCTAGGTTACGGCTTATTCAACATGTCTGCCAGCCCATTAGATCTGCAATTTTATCAGCTTTTTGCATTGAGTTGCAAATATTAGTAAAACCAATGTAATGCTCTCATTACAGGCCGGGGGATTTACCAGAGCAGTAGTTAAAAGGAGCTCGCTACTGTTACTTCCAGCTATTGTTAAACTGTTAACAACTAGTGATTTCACACCAAATCATGGTCTTGCCTTACAAATAGGCGGTACAAATTGTTCTCCAGATAATTTGTAACATAATCCTATACATAGTCGTGGAGGCTGGTTGTGGCTATTATGTTTTCCATGAAATAAGAGTTTCGCGTGTTCAAATTCGGCGAAAAGCAGTGCTATTTAAAGGACAGGATAAAATCCCTTGATATTGGAAAATTTTATAATGAAGGATGGGTGGAACGGAGAAAAATTCTCTCCGGCACCGGAATTTGAACCCGGGTTTTCAGCTCTACGTGCTGACGATATATCCACTAACAAGGAGAGGACACGCTCTGTATATCACCGAATTAAATAAGATTATGTGAGTTGAAAGTACAAGACGTACTGTTTAAAATCATACCTGGTATGGATGGCCAATGACCCCTCGTTTTGGAAATATTGGCTATTGTTTGTGACATATTTCCGTTATGTGCCTAATAGGAAAGCATCAAACTGTGTAACGGCGTCCGTAGCTCACATGGTTGGATGCTGAGTTGTCATCCAGGCAACCTGAGTTCGGATCCTAATGCCTTCTCATTTTTTAAAGCTTGACTGGGTTATTTTACGACGCTGTATCAACATCTAGGCTATTTAGCGTCTGAATGAAATGAAGGTGATAATGCCGGTGAAATGAGTCCGAGGTCCAGCACCGAAAGTTACCCAGCATTTGCTCGTATTGGTTTGAGGGAAAACCCCGGAAAAACCTCAACCAGGTAACTTGCCCCGACCGGGATTCGAACCCGGGCCACCTGCTTTGCGGCCAGATGTGCTGACCGTTTTAAAGCTTGATATTATTATCATTATTATTTGCACTTTTGCAATTTAATATTTGTATGTGCATAGAGACCAATGAGCTTATAGGAGGTAATTTATCATATACAAACAAAAGAGAAATATTGCAACATGAATGAAAATATAATAATAATAATAATAATAATAATAATAATAATAATGATATCAAGCTTTAAAAAATGAGAAGGCATTAGGATTCGAACTCATGTTGCCTGGATAACAACTCAGCACCCAACCATATGAGCTACGCTGGTACAGAGTCTAACGTTTCCCTATTAGGCACCTAACGGAAGTATGTCACAAACAATAGCCAATATTTTCAAAACGAGGGGTCATTGGACACCCATACCAGATATGACTTTCAACAGTACGTCTTGTACTTTTATCTCACACAATCTTATTTCATTTGGTGATATAGAGAGCGTGTCCTCTCATTGTAAGTCACACCGGATTCCCATCGCGATGTCGGATTGAATCCTCTCAGTTTAAGTTCTTGGGTTCCCTCTAGTGGCCTAACCTCATGTACTGTGTCATAGATGTATGACAGTGGCACAATGTCCACACATGTGCAGAGGTGACTAAGTGGCCGGGATCCGACGGAATAAGCGCCGTCTTAAATCAATAAGTGATTATTTTTCGCATATCTTATATTACGATGTACCGAAGTACTTATGATATTTCCGTGCAGAAATTCTGCGTCATCATATGATGAAGGATGAGTGAAATGGATAGAGTATCAGCACGTAGAGCTGAAAACCCGGGTTCAAATCCCGGTGCCGGAGAGAATTTTTCTCCGTTCCACTGAATAGATAACTGCAAAATACATTAAACAGAAAATCTCAAAAAGAATACAAACGGATGAAATTGAAATGAATGTGATTTTGATGAGTATGCTTAATATAAGAATAGCCAAACATCTATACACTAAACGGATCTGAATTAATACAACGTAAATTGACAGCTTTCATGCATTTGACAACTGGAGAGAGATATTTCGGCTTATAGGTATAATTTTTTTTTTAATCTTAAACCATTCGAAGGGACCCGAAGGTAGATATTGCTAATGAAATAATAATAATAATAATAATAATAATAATAATAATAATAATAATAGTAATAATAATAATAATATTATTATTATTATTATTATTATTATCGATAGTAATAATAATAATAATAATAATAATAATAATAATAATAATAATAATAATAATAATAATGAGAGTAAAATAATATGGACAATAATATTAATAACGATAATAGTGATGATAATACTAATAATAATAACGATCAAATTAACGATAGTAATAATGATAACTATATTAACAATAATATCGACAATAATAGTGATAATAATAATGATAGTAATAATAACAATTAGTGATAGTAATAATAATATTGATAATAGTAATAACGATAATAATATCGATAATAATAATAGTAACGATATTGATAACAATCCCGGCATTAATAATAAAATATGAAAAACGAAAAAAATTATGATGATATATGGAAATAAAAGCAGGTATGAAAGCGGGAAAAAAATTTTCGCATGGAGAAAAAACTTTATAATTAGAAATTTTAATGATGAAATGGGAATAATAAGGCCATCATACGTTCTCTTCCCTCTGTCAGGGAATTGCAACTACAATGGTAAGAGTTCCAGAATTAATAAATAATAAATGCTTAGTTTTATTTGTGACTGTCATATAGGCGTGTTGCTTTCAAGCAGCACCTGTGTGCATGTTGTTCTGATCAGCATCAGTCATGGAGACACCTGTGAGTTGCTGACCAGTATAGTTGCCTGGGGCGGTGCTCGTAGCACCGGGGGCACAACAGGTTCCAAGGTGGCAATGATGGATCACATAGCAGTTCGCTCTCCCCTGAATCAACGTCTCTACTTTCGCTTGTATGGAGATAAGTTCTTAGTCACTGAATGTATATATAGGCTGTGGAGGCGAATACAGATCACAGGTGTCAAGAGGCAGCAGTTAAGTTGTGACTTCACTGTCTAGTCAATCTTCCTTCAAGATGACAGCAATCACTAAATCTTAAATGTTTATTCATTATAGAGTTTCTTAAAATTATTATTATTATTATTATTATTATTATTATTATTATTATTATTATTATTATTATTATTATTATGCGACATTTATTTTCAGATTATATGCGATCACATTCTCACAGACTATTTTCTTCTCCAGATACATAATGATCTATTGCAGAGCTGGGCAGCAAGAGCGGATTCTACTCTCTCACGGGGAGTCATATGATTTCTCTTCATCCCCTTTCTTCCCCGCCGAATACCGCGCAGCGTTAATTCAGTGACGGATGAATATTAAGCGTCCCCGTTTAGAGACTAGTTCCGCTCCCGATGCCCAGCTCCGATCTATTGGAATTATTTGTCTGTTTTGACTCGTACCTTAATGGCAGGAAAATACACAGAGAGGCAGCGAAAAGTTACCGCACTATGCAGGGGACGTCGGGGAACAGATTGCCCGCAATACATAGCTCGACTCACCGGTAAGCTGTAGCAGCGCGGGCCTAAATTTATTAGTTAAGAGTTAGCTATTGAATGAATGAAGTTGAAAACGTATGTAGATCTTACTTTTCATGAAAGCAAACGTTGAAAATGATGTCCAGCGTTCTCGATAAAAACGTTGCACCGTGTTAAAAAATTCTCAAACACTCGTTGTATCTCCGCCTCTGAAATTTCAGAAATCACTCGTCGTATTTCATTCTTCAGGGTTTCAAGAGTGTGCGGACTGTTCTTGTACACTTTCTGCTTCAATATCTGCAAGCTTCTTCTCTGTTAATACCCTCTTCAGTGGTTATCTCTTTTTGTTTAAAGCAGATCCTTTTTCTCGCCATTTTCTGAATAACTTGGTTATGTATTATTATATTATTATGATGTACCGAAGTACATATGATATTTCCGTGCAGATATTCTGCGTCATCATATGATGGAAGATGAGTGAAACAGAGGAAAATTCTCTCCGGCACCGGGATTTGAACACGGGTTTTCAGCTCTACGTGCTGACGCTCTATCCACTAAGCCACACCGGATTCCCATTCCGATGTCGATGTCCATCATATGATGACGTAGAATATCTGCACAGAAATATCATATGTACTTCGGTACATCGTAATAATATATGATATGCGAAAAATAATCACTTTGTGATTTAAGACGGCGCTTATTCCGTCGGATCCCGGCCACTTAGTCACTCATAACGAGTGCACCTCTGCACATGTGTGGACATTGCTGCCACTGTCATATATCTATGACGCAGTGCATGAGGATAGGCCACTAGAGGGAACCCAAGAGGTGTAACTTAAACTGAAAGGATTCGATCCGACTTCGGGATGGGAATCAGGTGTGGCTTAGTGGATAGAGCGTCAGCACGTAGAGCTGAAAACCTGGGTTCAAATTCCGGTGCCGGAGAGAATTTTTCTCTATTCCACTCATCTTCCATCATTGGTTATGTATTATCTCGAAGGCATTGAAGCATCACGGAACTCACGTAGAAATTTGGGAACGGGTACTGTCATAGATTTCTTCTTTAGGAGAAATTTCTCAACTAGAAATATCCGTTGTGCGATACTATATATTACCATACTGATAGCGAACAAAAATAACACAAATAATGTTAGATAACCAGTCTAGTAATGCAACACTACGTAATAACGTGCGCTCAACAAATACTGCACTCGTCAACTAAACACTCCCGCTGTCCGCGCACTCCATCCCCACCACTCGGAATTTTAGACCTATCGTAATGAAACTGAATGCCCGTTAGTGACCCAGTAATTCTGCTTCAATTAGTTGAGGGGACAACCCCGGAAAAAACCTCAACCAGGTAACTTGTTCCAACTAGAATTTGAACTCTCTTCTGCTCGTTCCACGGTCAGACGCGCTAACCGTTACTCCACAGCGGTGGAAGATGAAGGGTTACGTGAAACTGAAAATAAGGGCAAAATGAAAATCCCTACACGTCATGCTACTTCTTCTCTGCCTTTGTAAGGAATAAGGTTACATTACATTTGGAATTAGCTCTTCGAATGTAAAGTTTTAACAGTAGATTTTTTCATTTTTACATATTGATTATTATTTATATATCTACTTCTTTCTTTGCTTATTTATCTATTTATTTATTTCTTTATTTATTTAATTAATTTAATTAATTTAATTTATTTTATTTATTTATTTACTTACTTATTTACTTAGTTATTTATTTACTTATTTACTTACTTATTTACTTATTTATTTATTTACATATTTACTTACCTAGTTACTTACTTACTTAGTTACTCACTTAGTTACTTGGTTATTTATTTACTTATTTACTTATTTATTTACGTATTTACTTATTTATTTACTTATTTACTTAGTTATTTATTTACTTACTTATTTACTTACTTACTTATTTACTTAGTTACTTACTTACTTATTTACTTAGTTACTTACGTATTTACTTAGTTACTTATTTACTTAGTTACTTACTTATTTACTTAGTTACTTACTTATTTACTTAGTTACTTATTTACTTACTTACTTATTTACTTATTTATTTACTTATTTACTTACTTATTTACTTCCTTATTTACTTATTTTTTATTTACTTATTTATTTATTTACATACTTATTTACTTATTTACTTATTTATTTATTTACTTATTTATTTATTTTATTTTATTTTATTTATTTTACTTATCTATTTATCTATTTATCTATTTATGTATCTATATATTTATCTATCTATCAATTTATAGGAATTATGATTAGAACTACCCAGTCATGTTAGTCAGGAGGGCTTTTACTCGCCCTAGATCCTTGGTAAGTGCCAGAATGTCCTTTAAAATTCAGAACGATAACCACTTAAGGTTTCATGACCCTCAAAGAGAAAGTACCTTCGAACTTCCAGAACTTTGTTCTCTAGGAGAACATGTTTAGCAATCTTAATCGACTGTTTACATATTCTACATATGGGGTCGTCTTAAAAGGTCCACAGTTCGTAGGTGTTTCCTTAACGGGCCATGTCCAGTAATTATCTCAGTAACCTTCTTAACCTGAAATGCAGGCATAATTACGTACGCAATTAACGTCACTGAGAAACTTTTGAAGACCTGCTGTATAGACCGTTCCATTTCAAGCTGAACTTATGTAGCGTGAAAACAACACGTTACAATTCATTTTAAGTAGAACATCTTCTTGTCACTTCAAGACTCATATGTTTTGGATTATTTTAATTTGTTGTAAAAATATTTCCCGAGTGAATTAAGTAGTTCTTACTAATTATGAATAAAATCCGTCCAATATTCAGAAGAAATAGTCGTCGATGGTCCCACGCTTACAGTGCTTCCCAATATGTTAAGACCAGAGGTGACCAAAACTCGAACGGCAGTGATTACACGCGAGATACAGCCTATGAAGTAAAGAGACCGGGGAGAGGTACTTGGCATGAAAACTACAACCACTGGTGGTTCGTGCAGTAACATTGAATTCATCAACAACCACGCAAATAAATATCGCAAGCTTTGCTGTATCAGTAATGTCACTACTGTCATCACGAACCAATTAAAAATAATACATTTCCTGAATTCTCTTCTGGATATTTAGTCGAGAAATGCGTAGTTTTCAAAATTAATTAACAAATTTCATTGGACAAATTATTTAAGCCACTTGATCATTACGCTTTTATAAAACTCTCCTTCGTTAGAAGGTTTAAGAGAACGAGCTATTTCTTTCGCCACTACATAGTTAGGTTCCTTACATTTATTTTTGTTACCTTTCTCTTCACGACGATGATTGAAGGCTGATTTCAGTTCTTGGAGTTTAATAGCTGACTTCATTACTACAGTAGCACGTAATATTCAATCAGTTTCTTTATATTATTATTATTATTATTATTATTATTATTATTATTATTATTATTATTACTAAAACTACTACTACTGATAAAGCTATCAATATTATTGTTAGTATTACCATTATTATTATTATTATTATTATTATTATTATTACTGTAAATCAATAACTAGTAAATAACTGATAATAGTCATCAAAAGAATAAAAAAGGAATTAAAATAGAGATATGGCGTAGTAATTATTTTATCATTCAAGGGAAGATGTAGGCCTGTTTATTGAGGCACGTATATAAGAATTATGTTAACACTTGCTGATAAATAATAATAATAATAATAATAATAATAATAATAATAATAATAATAATAATAATAACAGTTATGCCTGTGTATTCAGCGTAATGCTCTGTAATGTCGCTTCTATATACTACTACTAATTGAACCGTTGAGCAAAGAAATATATTACATTTTCTCCGACAGAACAGAGAATAAATTCCTCTTTCCATTCTCTACTAAACATTCTGTTCCTGCTCGTAGAGACAGAGGGTTTGTAGAGCGAAATGTTACCGACACTGCTTACTATCAGTACGTGAGCGAGACAGAGAACAATGTACAGGAAACTCCCCTTACCAGTACGAATGTCTTTGATAACACGATGTAATCACGATACCAGTTTGGTCACCACTGGTTAAGACCAAATTTCTAAACTACATAGTCTCCCTTCCGGTCGTGAACATGAGCATCAGACGTGCTTGCATTTGGTTTTTGCATGTCCCTTTGGGTACTTCGGTAAAAACTTACTCCATAGTCACTCTCCTAGTACAAGGAATCGAATCCCTTGTCAAGCGAGGGTAGCGACGTCCCCTCTTCACCACCCTCTCTGCTCTGCTGCTGATCTTGCTTGCGATATTCCTCTCCTTCATGCTGTATCTATTAGGTTAAATCCAGTTTCGATTATTCCCTTTCAAAATTCACTTAAATTCCTTCAACGGAACGGTGTGAAATAATATGAGACGAGTTGTCAACAGTCTCACATAGACACTTCCTCAGAGCTCCAGATTCCATTACAAAGACGAGCGATCGAATACCTTTTAATTATTTCTTCTCCTATTTCTGCTTGTTTCATTGCGTCATAGCACCATTCTAGCGTCACGTTCCATCTCGATTCATTATAGGTATTAATTTCGATAGGATGTACTCATTCTGCCTGTGGTATTATTCACTTACTCTTTAAACCATACTTACCTAACCTAAAAATTACATGCAAAGAATAAAGGCGTTTTACACTATTTGTAGGATTTCAGAAATCCCCAGTAATTTTTTTTTAAATTTTTGAGTATGTTTCGATTTTACAATCTTGTGTTATAACGAAATAATAGTTATTTATGACACAAGTTCGTAAAGATTCTCTTTTTGGCACGAGTGTAAAGTTTGTAAAATGAGGTGAAAGATAACTTTACGAATATGTGTCATACAATGTTCTTTCTACGATAGCACAAATTTGGAATAAATAAATATTTCAAATTGGAAAGGTTATAAAATGACAGTGTCTTGGCCGTCTGAACTCAGAAACATTAAGAAATAAGTATCCATAGAATGGCAGCCTGTTTTATTCACCTTCAGGATTTCTTAAACTGCCACATAATCAACAAAGGGTTTAGGAACAATTGAATCATCAATCTTGTTATTACATGTAACTTCAGAATAATAAGGGCATAAAATGTAGGTACTACTACTTACTACTTACTGGCTTTTAAGGAACCCGGAGGTTCATTGCCGCCCTCACATAAGCCCGCCATTGATCCCTATCCTGAGCAAGATTAATCCAGTCTCTATCATCATATCCCACCTCCCTCAAATCTATTTTAATATTATCTTCCCATCTACGTCTCGGCCTCCCCAAAAGTCTTTTTCCCTCCGGCCTCCCAACTAACACTCTATATGTATTTCTGGATTCGCCCATACGTGCTACATGTCCTGCCCATCTCAAACGTCTGGATTTTATGTTCCTAATTATGTCAGGTGAAGTATACAATGCATGCAGCTCTGCGTTGTGTAACTTTCTCCATTCTCCTGTAACTTCATCCCTCTTAGCCCCAAACATTTTCCTAAGAACCTTATTCTCAAACACCCTTAATCTCTGTTCCTCTCTCAAAGTGAGAGTCCAAGTTTCACAACCATACAGAACAACGTCCACACCTGTGGAGTAACGGTCAGCGCGTCTGGCTGCGAAACCAGGTGGCCCGGGTTCGAATCCCGGTCGGGGCAAGTTACCTGGTTGAGGTTTTTCCGGGGTTTTCCCTCAACTCAATACGAGCAAATGCTGGGTAACTTTCGTGCCGGACCCCGGACTCATTTCACCGGCGATATCACCTTCATATAATTCAGACGCTAAATAACCTATATGTTGATACAGCGTCGTAAAATAACCCAATAAAATAAAAAATACAGAACAACCGGTAATATAACTGTTTTATAAATTCTAACTTTGAGATTTTTTGACAGAAGACTAGATGACAAAATATTCTCTACCGAATAATAACAGGCATTTCCCATATTTATTATGCGTTTAATTTCCTCCCGAGTGTCATTTATATTTGTTACTGTTGCTCCAAGATATTTGAATTTTTCCACCTCTTCGAAGGATAAATCTTCAATTTTTATGTTTCCATTTCGTACAATATTCTGGTTACGAGACATAATCATATGCTTAGTCTTTTCGGGATTTACTTCCAATCCTATCGCTTTACTTGCTTCAACTAGAATTTCCGCGTTTTCCGTAATCGTTTGTGGATTTTCTCCTAACATATTATGAATGTTAAATTTGTTACTTATTTGTGTTAATGTAATATTTAAATAATGAAACATCGAGATAATGCATTAATTTCTTACTGAATGAAGTTTGTACATTGAATAGCCTATTACATTTTCTTTGTCAGTGTGTAAAATGAATAGCACTACCTAAAGTGATTACTTACTTATTTTATGCACTAGTGTTTTAAAGACTCACTTTAGACAGTGCTAATAGTGGGTGAAATGCAACTTTACGCACTATCGTAGAAAAAGAAAACATTATAATTAAGCCTATAATATAAAACAAGATTGTGAAATTTAATAGTACATCTGAAGCATATTTTGTAATAAATACATATACTAGTAGAGTCAGAAAGTACCGGAACTTCGGGTGGCAACGCCGTGCTCTATAGGCAACTTCTCTGCCTTAGCAGTGTGGTAGATAGTTTAATTAAAACATGTAAAGTGCATATCTCGCAGCTTTAAACTTCCATCAGAAGAATCATGTAATAAACATTCAGAAGATATAAAGAAAACATGCACATATTTATGATACAGTGAAAAAAATAAACCAATAAATATATTACCCGCAGGAGTTATTGTTGACGACAAAGGACACATACTAAGTACGAGTATATGTCATTTTATTGCAAGAAGTCTTTGCTTCGATAACACAAGCCTCTTAAAGAAACGTATAGGCAACATGCCTAGCACTGGTGCTGAAGAAGTGGCCGATGTAAATTGCTCCAAACAAAATTGAAGAACGTTTTACTCTTTTTTCTTCATTTTTTTAGTTGGTTATTTAACGACGCTGTATCAACTACTAGGTTATTTAACGTCGATGAGGTTGGTGATAGCGAGATGGAATTTGGCGAGATGGGGCCGAGGATTCGCCATAGATTACCCGGCATTCACCTTACGGTTGGGGAAAACCTCGGAGTATTAAAACATTTGTGACCTATTATCATGTGATTTTTAATTGATGCACAAATATTTTCATTTCCTTAATATTCCAATAAAAATCTGCTGATTTTCATTTAAATAATATATTTAAATGAATGAAATAATTGCGTAAAATGATCAAAAAGAATGCATGAAATGCAATTCAATAAAATTAAGGGACTGAAATTGAATGGAATGAATGAATTTCAATGGAATAAATGAAATTGGATGAAATTAGTGAAACAGAATAAATTGGAATGAGTGCAATGCAATGGCATGTAATGAAGTAAGTCGAATGGAATGGAGTAAATGGAATAGAATGGAATGGGGTGAATAGAATGAATAAATGGAATAGAATGGAATGGGTGAATGGAATATAATGGAATGGGGTGAATGGGATGGAATAGAATCGAATATAATGGGTGGAAATGGAATAGAATGGAATATAATGGATGGAATGGAATAAATGGAATGTAGTGAGTGGAATGGAATTAAATATAGTGGATGGAATGGAATAGAATGGAATATAGTGAGCGGGATGGATTGAGGTAGGTGGAATGTAATAGATTGAAATTGGGTGAATAGAATGGAATTAATGGAATGGAATAGAAGGAATGGGATGTATGGAATAGAATAGATGGAATGGACTGGATGGAATGTGGTAATTGGAATAGAATAGACGGAATGGGGTGGATGAAATGGAATAAAGAGGGATGAAAATGGAATTGAATGAGGTGAAATTGGTTGAAATGGGGTGAAATTGAATGTAATAGGATGGGATGGAATGAAATGGAATGGAATGGTGTGAAATAGAATGGAATGAAGCGAGTAAAATGGAATGTAGCGAGTGAAATGAAATGAACAGGAACGAAGGGGATGGAATAGAATGGAGTGGGTGGAATAGAATGGAGTAGAATGAGCAGGCTGGAAGGGATTGGAATGGAGTGGCAGGAATGATATGGAATGGATTGGAATGGAGTGGATGGAATGGATTGGAAAGGAATGGAGTGAACGGAATTGGAATGGAATGGGCGGAGTGGAGTGGTTGGAATGGAATGAATTGAAATGTAGTGGGTGGAATGGAATGGTGTGGGCAAAATAGAATGGAATGGAGTAGACGAAATTCAATTAAGTGGAGTGGGCGCAATGGAATGAAGTGGTCGGAATGGAAGGGATTGGAATGGAGTGACCGGAATGGATTGGAATGGTGAATGGAATGGATTGGACGAAATGGAATGGGTGGAATGAAGTGGGTAGAATGGAATAGAGTGGAGTGGGCAGCATGAAATGGAGTGGAGTTAATTGCATTGGAATATGTGCAATGGAAATAACAGAGTAGAACGATAAAGTGAAATGGAACGGAATGTCTGTGGAAAATGGAATATAATAATTTTCATTATTGAACTCCCGATTGAAGGTTTCATAGGCGTGATCTCATAATTATAGGTTCCAATTCATCTGGGCTGCTTGATTTTTCCTTTTTTATGTGAGAATGAAGATTTGGCTGAGAGTAAAGTCAACTTAGGACAGTCATACAGAGTATGATCTGTAATTGACCCCGAATTTTCTTGAGAAAAAGTTCGGAGGGAGAGGGGAACTTCAACCGGTAACTTGTCTTTCCACGAACGTGAGTATTGGTACCTGTAACTTTTCTTTGGCATTTCTTTCATGATGCAGAACTTTAAACATACCCTCCATTTTCTGTAATTCGGACATGACAAAAACAAGTAATCCTTACGTAAGATAAACAGTAACTTATTAATAACAGGAGCTGAGCATAATTTTTTACTTGTTCACCGCCGTAACATAAAATTAAGGATTCATATCAACAGAGGCTCTCTCGAAGTTGTCTATTTAATTTCTTCAGTTACAGACGGACATGACCTCGGCGTACCGTTGCCTTTTCTTGGTGCAAGGAGGACTTATCTCCATGCCCTGCACCCGGTCCAACTTTCAATTACTTTTTTTTTTCCTTCGTCTGGTAATGCTGATTCACGTCTTGTCCACTGTAAAAGGCCAAAAGCTCGAGATGTTAACACCTGTTGGTGAAAGATCACAGGAAGTTGCAGAACTTGATGGATCACGCGTTGCCCGCCTCGTACACTCGTTCACTTGACGATCTGACAGCGACCACGCTCCCTGCAACAACCGCACAAATCCCAAAGTTAACATTTTCGACAAGGTTCATAGCAACATGCATTTTGGTTTTATAGATCTGCAGTTATTTATTTCGTCTAGTTTCGGACACATACTTGGGTCATCGGTAGATATACAGTGGAGTCCCTGTTGGAATCTTCTGATATGGGAACAAATTCATCTTTGTTGCATATGACATTGCCGTATTTTAAAATTTTTCAAAAAATTTTATACAGTTGACCTGGAGAGATCAGATTCTTCATTGTATTGTCTTGTTGATTTGCTTGGAATACATAAGGAATTATGTTTTCAAGGAATCCGCCTGTACGTGGTTGACAGATGTTGCTTTTTAATCGCAGCAACTGAGCCAGTAAATAGTTAATCTAGATGGTGGGTCTTAGTTGAAGTAGGCTTCATATTTTTTGCGAACCATTGTGGGGACTGAAACATCTTCGTCCATGATGCAATCTTTCGTCTTTGGTTCAAGATAATTTTGTAGCCATTTTTACAGTATGGGTGAAAAAATCATTGTAACCATGGGAATACCATGACCTACCTTATTTTGGAGAAATGAAAACTTGTAGTAGTGTTAATATTTTTAGGGAAATGATTTACAAACAACAACAGCTACTACTACTACTACTACTACTACTACTACTACTACTACTACTACTACTACTACTACTACTACTACTGCTGTTGCTACTAATACTGCTACTGGTATTGCTACTACTACTACTGCTATTGCTACTACTACTACTACTGCTATTGCTACTATTACTGCTATTGCTATTACTACTACTGCTATTGCTGCTGCTACTACTACTACTACTATTACTACTACTACTACTGCTAGTACATACAGTACTATTACTACTACTACTATGGCTATTACTACTACTACTATTGCTACTACTGCTATTGCTACTAATACTGCTACTGGTATTGCTACTACTACTACTACTGCTACTACTACTACTACTACTGCTATTACTACTATTACTGCTATTGCTATTACTACTACTGCTATTGATACTACTACTACATACTACTACTGCTACTACTACTAATAATACTAATACTACTACTGATATTGCTACTACTAATACTACTGCTATTGCTCCTGCTGCTGCTACTACTATTACTATTGCTGCTACTACTACTACTACTACTACTGCTATTGCTACTACTATTAATACTACTGTTATTACTACTACTGCTATTATTACTACTACTACTACTACTGCTGCTATTTCTGCTACTACTACTACTGCTATTGCTGCTACTACTACTACTACGACTACTACTACTACTACCAGTACTACTGTTATTGCTACTACTACTACTACTGCTACTGTTATTGCTATTACTGCTACTACTACTATTACTACTAGGCCTACTACTGCTATTGCTGCTTCTACTACTACTACTACTCCCAGTACTACTGCTACTGCTGCTGCTACTACTACTACTACTACTACTACTGCTACTGTTATTGCTATTACTGCTACTACTGCTACTACTACCCCTACTACTGCTATTGCTGCTTCTACTACCACTACTACTGCTATTTCTACTACTACTACTACTACTACTATTGCTACTATATTACTACTACTGCTACTATTGCTACTACTAGTAATTAGTAATGCTACTATTTCTGCTACTACTACAACTGCTGGTACAACATTTAGTATTGATGATGCTTTTACTACTACTACTACTACTACTACTACTACTACTACTACTACTCCTCTATTTTTAATATCAGTATTACTTGTTAAGAACCTAACAGATGAATGTGTAAGTACTAAGTTTTGTGGTAAACCACTCTGTCTTCAAGTAGTAATCCATTTTGTCAATTGTGCAATATGTAATAAAATAAGTACGTCATTAAGCTTATTACTAAAGTATTTACACAGGTATTTTTTATATTTATTAGGCTGTTCAGTATCTGGTACTCTATGTGTCAATTTCAGTATTAATATTCACTTAATTTGGTATGTTCGCTTCATTGAAATTGCGAGGCAACTAATTAAGGTATGAGGGGAGGAGTTTCGCATCACTTCCATTTCGTCGCATTTATGAATCAGTAACATGATCGCATTACAGGCGTGCGTATTACCTACTTAGAAGTTTGTTCGTAATTAAATGTGTTTTATGATAATGGGAAGCATAATTTGTGTGTACCCTGTTGAACCTGTTACGGATAACTAAATTAGAGAAGCCATAACAGCTAAGGGGTGACGTAAGCTTCATTTACTTTATTGCCCAACGTAATATTTCCAGTTTCTCATCCCGAATGAAAATCCTGATGTATGAGAGTGTTGGAACGTACGGCATTTAGTATCTTGGGCTATACAATTTTAATGCTGAAAGAAGCAAGTCTTGATGTTGAACGCTTAAATTATCATATACATTCGTGCATATTAAAAGCATATATCCATGGCAATGAGTCTGTTACCAACCTACATATTTTGAATTCAGCAACCTAACCCATTTTAACAACGAATCAGCGTGTAAGTATATATAGGGTGTTTCAAATGATCCTGCGATCACTGTTAAGGATTGCAACCCCTCCGATCAAGAGTTCTCCTAACTCAGAGTTAGTATAATGGATCAGAGGATGGCATGTGTCTGTAATACTTTAATCTATCGTATTCTAATCCAATCTGTCCTCATCTAAATCATCATATATCCTAATCTATCTTTATCTAATATAATATAATTTATTCTAATGAAATATATCCTTATGTAACATAATGTGCCCAATCTAATCTTATCTACTCTAATTTATTCTAATGAAATCTATTCTTACCGTGCGGGCTAGCGGTGTGGTAGGGAGCTAGCCTTGCATTTCGGTAGGTCCGGGGTTCGATCCCATGAGTCAGCAATCCTAACTGAGGTTTTTCATGGTTTCCTCTGTTACTTCCAGGCAAATGCCAGGATTGTACCTCTTGAAAGTCCGGCCATGGACGGCGATCCTTCCCTTAATCCTTTTATATGCGTGAGTGAATGCTGTGTAATGTCTTAAATGTTTGTGCTGTATCGGAGGTGGCCCTGGCATTGAGCTGATCTCTCATCCGGGGAGGCCCTCCATGTATTTGTGTGGTCAAAAAAGTATGTATGTGATCCATAGATTAATTCCTCTCCCGACAGGTCGCGGCCCTGTAAGGCCCGGGTGGCGTGGGTCGTGTAAATGAACCTAAAAGGGAGAGGTTAAAGAAAGGAAGAAAGAAAGGAAGGAAAAAAGAAAGAAAGAAAGAAAGAAATCTATCCTTATGTAGCCTATTCCATCCTAATCTGATCCAATCTAATCTAATCTATGGTCTACATATGATTTTATTCCAATTAATTCTGCGTTTCGTTTGCTAGTCATAGAGTACTACCACAGTCTAGTACATACAGTCACGAAGCTTGAGGTGATTTTTTGCATTTCTCGCGATACAATGCTCCAAGCGGTTAGCAACTGAGAGTACTAGGAACAATAGTCTGTGCGATAGTAGCGATACTAGTGGCTAGCGACTAAAGTTCAACTGTCATTGGATGCATATTCCCTACGTATTGAACTTCGTGACTGTATATAGCCTACTAGACTGTGGTACTACTAGAAATTGTGTAGGGTAAAGGTGCCTAATTCCGTGATAAAATTTCAATTGACTGCCATGGAGTTGTGGTCTCTTACTTTTAAGTTTTTGAAATACCTAACACATGCCAGGAGATGTCTTCTTTTCAATTCTATTGACTACCCGCCTTTTGAATAGAAGCAGTCGACTGCAGAAGCTTTTGTTCAGGGAAAGGTGGTTGACCAGTAAGTTTATCTTTCTCTTGTGACCACTCCTGAGGAAATATTTTATATTAGATGTAAGAATTAATATAGCATTATAAAAGTGATATTACTGTAGATTATAGAAAGCTGAATCAATGTGTATGATCATTTAAACATTATGAGACAATAGCAATGCTACAGGAGCTTTCCCATTTTCGGATTTATTTTCATAGTTCTCCTTCCTGATTCACTCGACCAGTGATGCCAACGCTAAATTGTGAAAATTAATATCTATGAAAGAAAATAGTTTTTGTAAATAATAATAGAAATATGTTATAGAAAACATCAATTATAAGTAATTATAATAAAATAATAAGGCATATATTTAACTTAATTACTGCTGTTGTTAGAAATATAAATAATGAGAAATATTTGTGTTATAATTCAATTTATTCAAATTTAATTTTGTATTGAATTTATTTATTTTGTTTATAATATATTAATATGTAATATGTAATCCTGTAGTTACACAAGTATTTTCTAGGAAATTTGTCACTTAGGCCCTTCTTCTGTGTTGTAATTTCTTGCTTAATCCATATTAAAACAATATACCATGACTTTAATGTGTTTTTCCAAATACACGTTTGTTTTCTGAGAAGGTAATGAGGATTATTTTAGTATCACGGAATTAGGAAACCACTATCACGGAATTTGGAGCCCTGTCACGGTTTAAGAGCCACTGTATAACAATGAAGAATAATATATTTTATACCAACTTGTGAAACTGTTGACACTGAATATTGTAAAAACTATAGCTAAAGGTCTAAATAACGTCATTTAGGTGTTATTTTAAAATTTTTATTACAAGTTTGGCATAAATATAGACTTTATTAAATATGCTACGGAATTAGGCAACTTTACTCTATATGATAGAAATATGTTCCCTTCCACATGGTAGATAAAAATGCGATTCGCATTAGTACTGATGACAACAAAAATAAATATGTTAGTAAGGATAGGAAGGATTAGCCAACCGGAGATACATTCAGGGGAAGTTCACTGACGTTTATCTGGTGCCTGGGTTGAATGTTAGGGCCTTCGAAATGTGTCATTTTTCGACGATGGAGAATATGGGGGGGACAATATCATTCAAAACTTTCTCATGATTTTATTGATTTTATTGTAATTTACTACTGTACTTCGGTACATCATAGCAATGTAATTTACTGTTTTTAAACCAAAAATTTATTACTTTGATTTTAAATTGATTAAGATCAGGTCGTTATGTGGCATTTGATAACCAAAGTTTCAGACCATTCTATGGGGCTAATAACACCTTCTACATGTTATTGTGAGCTGCTAATGGTCTTAAAGCCCTGGTTTTCTGAAGCCGTCGCTGAATTATATACTCGGTTGCATTAAAACCCATAGAAAATGAAATAATGTACCAAAGCAGAAATTTCGATTGGTACTGGATGCTTTTAATAAGCACGTGTTGGCAAGTTATCACTTGGAAAAGCTGACCATTAACAATATGCAAACCAGAGAGGCCCTATAAAATATGGAGAGTTGGTCGATGACAGTTATTATGGAGGGGTCCTGCCCCACGACCGTTATTAAGATTGTTGAATCTATGTTTATCGAGTACTTCAGCCAGGGGCCTAAGCACACAGCTGATGGTGAAGATAGGATGCAGGTAATAAAACTACCTGCCTGACCGATAATTTGTGTAGCCCCGTGGCAAATGGGTGCGGAACAGAGAGAAATTCTGTTGTGCTTGCTTCCATGCATTTATAATTAAAGATGGATTATGTTTTGTGGGTATTAAGATCCTTTCAGATGTTGAGAAATCGTCCATAGCAGGGGTGACCACTAATATTGGAGTTCTTGCAAGGTTTCTTCTGTTTATGGGAAGACTTAGCTGCTAGGAGGCCGTAGTCTCAATTCTCATGAGTTTTCTGATAACTAGAGTCTTCGGAACGAATTCTCTAGGGCAGTAATTCTCAACCAGGGGCCCGCGGCAGAGCAGTTAATAGTAGGTTGTAGGTTTCATTTGACCCAGGTATTTACTTTTTAATTTTGCTCTAGAGTATGCCATTAGGAAAGTCCAGGATAACAGAGAAGGTTTGAAATTGAACGGGTTACATCAGCTGCTTGTCTATGCGGATGACGTGAATATGTTAGGAGAAAATCCACAAACGATTAGGGAAAACACGGAAATTTTACTGGAAGCATGTAAAGATATAGGTTTCGAAATAAATCTCGAAAAGACAATATGATTATATCTCGTGACGAGAATATTGTACGAAATGGAAATATAAAAATTGGAAATGTATCTTTTGAGGAGGTGTAGAAGTTCAAATATCTGGGAGCAACAGTAACAAATATAAATGATAATGGGGAGAAAATTAAACACAGAATAAATATGGGAAATGCCTGTTATTATTCGGTTGAGAAACTTTTATCATCCAGTCTGCTGTCGAAAAATCTGAAAGTTAGAATTTATAAAACAGTTATATTACCGGTTGTTCTTTATGGTTGTGAAACTTAAACTCTCACTTCGAGAGAAGAACATAGGTTAAGGGTGTTTGAGAATAAGGTGCTTAGGAAAATATTTAGGGCTAAGAGGGATGAAGTTACAGGAGAATGGAGAAAGTTACACAACACAGAACTGCACGCATTGTATTCTTCACCTGACATAATTAGGAACATTAAATCCAGACGTTTGAGATGGGCAGGGCATGTAGCACGTATGGGCGAATCCAGAAATGCATATAGAGTGTTAGCTGGGAGACCGGAGGGAAAAAGACCTTTAGGGAGGCCGAGACGTAGATGGGAGGATAATATTAAAATGGATTTGAGAGAGGTGGAATATGATGATAGAGACTGGATTAGTCTTGCTCAGGATAGGGACCAATAGCGGGCTTATGTGAGGGCGGCAATGAACCTCCGGGTTCCTTAAAAGCCAGTAAGTAAGTAAGTAAGTAAGTAAGTAAGAAAGTAAGTAAGTAAATAAGTATGGTGGCGGAAAGAGCCTTTGTTCAGAGTACAAAGATAACAACAGTGAAATAGGTAAAAAGGCTTAACTTGATATTTGGCGTAAAATTTCTCACTCCGGAAGAAATCGAAGATCCTTTTGTTAAGGATATGATTAGCAATCAACGAATCTGTGAAAATGTGATAGCGTTTGCTGATTATTTAGTAAATAATTTCATTGCATCTGAATCATTATTTCCTCCCGAGATTTGGGCTTCGCATACAATTACTTCTAACAGAACTATAAATGCATGCAGACTGTTTCGTAAGGTATTTTCTCTTAATTTTAACTCTTCACTCTGTCACCGGCGTGGCTCAGTCGGTTAAAGCGCTTGCATGCCGGTCTGAAGTTGCGCTCGGGCGCGGGTCCGATCTCCTCTTGGGCTGATTATCTGGTTGGGTTTTTTCCGAGGTTTTCCTCCACCGTAAGGTGAATGCCAGGTAATCTATGGCGAATTCTCGGCCTCATCTCGCCAAATACCATCTCGCTATCACCAATCTCATCGACGCTAAATAACCTCGTAGTTGATACAGCGTCGTTAGATAACCGACTAAAATCAAAATAGCTCTGGGCATCCACATGTTTATAAATTCTTTGACGCTATCATCACAGTCTAGTATATACAGTCGCGAAGCTCAATACGTAGTAAATATGCAAACATTAGACAGTTGCTCACCACTAGGATCGCTAATATCGCCTCATTACAGGCAATGCAAAATAGTACCGTCACAGTCTATTGTTTCTAGCACCCTCAAAACTCAGGCTTCGTGACTGTATAATATAGTAGACTGTGCTATCATTCAGACACAAACTAGTACACTTCCCGCCTGAGATCTGCAAGCATGAGTGACGTCACGCGGTGGGTAGAAGCACTCTCTGCACGCTATGCTTTCAGATTCCAGACGACTAGTGAACGTATATTATAATGAATACAGAGATAATATTTCCAGGATGAATCCTACATATAGGAAACGGAAACAATACATTCAAGAAATCCTTAATAAATACAAACATAGGAACATTAGTAGAAGTGATTTTTTTAAGAGCGTTTCGTACTGTTGTAAGAGAATATAAATACAAAATTATTGATAAGATTTATATTCCCGTTGATGAGTACCAACTTCATGGTACGATTGAAACAACATTTTTAACCGGACCTGCCAATAACGTGCAGAGAGTCCTCAGTCTCTATAAAATGGAAAGGAAAATGTTGCGAAAATATAATGACGGAGCGCAACTGATAAACTTGCATTATAATATAATATAATATAATATAATATAATATAATATAATATAATATAATATAATATAATATAATATAATATAATATAATATAATATAATATAATATAATATAATATAATATAATATAATATAATATATATTGTGTAATGTAACAACGTAACGTAATATAGTAGAATGTCTTTATATTATTATTATTATTATTATTATTATTATTATTATTATTATTATTATTATTATTATTATTATTATATGACGCTCTACTCAGACAACAATCTCAGCAGTATATTATGTCATACCCCAAGCAGTTACAGTGGAATCGGCCTTCGTTTCTATGGCAGTAAGTTCAGTTTCGAAAACCTGTTTAGCAGTTAAAATGTTCATACGCAACTTAAAAATGATTTCAAGTGCATCTTACCTGTGTCACAAAAATGTTCAAAGTGTCCCATTCCTGTTTCAATAAAATTTTGACATGTCCGAAGTTTGTTCTCAAATACGCGACTCTCAAATAGCTTTTCTTGCGAAATGATCGATACAACAGGGTATTTTTTTCTTGCATAACTAAAAGGCTCAAAAACTCGTTGCGATATGCTATGCACCATTCTCAGACAATTAGAATAGAAAAAAAGAAAACAGTTTGCTTTACACTAAGCACGAATGATTCATATTTCAGTATTCTCTGATAATTAGAAAAATACAACAGCTTGCAGTATACCATGTACGAATGAGTAATCTCTTCAGTGTTCCCAGATAATTGTAGGGAAACACAATAATAATATGTACTACACTCTTCACAAATCAGTAATTCATTCAGTGTTCTCAAACAATTAGAAATAACACAATAGTTTGTACTACACTACGCACGAATGAGTAATACCTTCAACAGCTCACCACTGACTGAGACAAACTGCAAATATGCAATGCCCGAAAACACCTTTAAACTTCGGCGCATAGGACAGGCGGACTGTGGGAGGCAACGTTTCTGGACGTACCGCGGTGTCATATAGTCAGTACGAAACGGTTATGAGGTCGATTCTAGAATAATTTTCTTTTCCTGCTATATTTTTTTCAACCACTTCTTCTTCATAACTTCATAATTGTCTGTAAACGTTCAGTAACTTGTATAGATAAACGACGTCTTGTATGAAACAAATACTTTATCTTATTTCGGTGTCGGTGAATTATTTCCTAATTCGTAACCCTTCACTTGTAAGTGCAGCTTGTAGCTGAGTTATTATAAAGCAATCCTACAGCGCTTATTCATATTTGATCCATTTTTCAGGTCGCTCAGTCGACGGAGACGAAGATGGATGATGCGGTGATCACTCAACGCTAGGTGAGTGCAAATTACTTGTTCAAATACGAATTACATCGAGAGGCATGCTCCACTGGCAGGACGTCTAAACTGAACAACGCGATAATATCGAAAATTCTCATCACATTATTTTCTTATTTTTCTAGTTTTTTTTTCTTTCCTTTCATTTCCACTTACATTGCTATTTGATTTTATTCCTTCTTCATAGTGATATGTCAGGTAACTCTCCCTTCTCCGACAGGGATCTTTTGGCAACCTCAAGACATTAACAAGTACACACATCTCTCTTGCTTATAGCCTATTTGAATACGGTAATGTTGGCCTTGTATGTAATTCTACCGGGTGTCCCTAAAATTACCGCAGATTTTGGTTTTAAAAAGGAAGTGTACAAATTACTTTTGCAGACTTCTCTCTAGCAGGAAAATCGACTCTTAAGAATACTGTTTGTATTTTTATATAGTAGAAGTTAATCTCATTTCTTTCCTGGAATGGATACGCTGTTCATGAGGTTATGTTACGTGAGGACATTGACGCTTCCGTCATAGGGGACTTCAGTATTTTAGTACTGCTATACGTTGACGATTTGACTTTGTGTTCTAGGAGCGTTAAGGGATTATAGAACACTCTGGGGACTGCGGATTGAGAGTAAATACAGAATAGACGAAGACTGTGACCTTTAAGAATGGATGTTTACAGTAAAACGGAGACTTGGACATTAGAGGGTCAAGCACTAAACGTGAAAGGTTTTGTTTACTTGGGAGTAACAATGAAGATGAAAGAAAAATGAAATAAACATATAGACGTTATGAAGTACAGGACACTAATAAAAGCGATAGAAACGCTGAAGATACGTAACAAAATTCCTGAAGTCTCTCTAAATTTATTAGATAAAATGTATATAACGTAGTAGTTAGGACTACAGTTGCGTATGTGGCAGAAATTTGGGACTAGAGGCGAACGGAAAAACTAAAAAGTACAAAATGACTTTTTAAAACGTTGGGGTGGACAGGGGAACGGCTAACAACGGAATCCTAAGAGAATTCGGGCGCCATAGAGACACAAAAGAATGTAAAATAAAAGTTTTGAAGCGTTACCTGATGATTGTGCAGGAGATCATTCTCTTATTAGAGCGATCTGTTACAGGGAGCAACTCGAGACTGAGTAACATGAAAGGTAGATTAAGCAGAGGTTTGAAGGAAATAGACATGGGATTTATAATCGAGGAAGCTTGCAGGAATAATCGAAATGTCTGGTGAAAAATTAAGAAGAGCCTGAAGGTTACAGACAAGCAAATAACAGAAGGAGAAGGTTGCTCTGGAGATGCAATCGATGATCAAAACAAATTTGGGGAAGAGTTATACCTCTATGGAGTTAGCAGAGAGAGCAGGCTGGGCTTAGCCTGGTTTCGTCTAGGAGCATGGAGGACACTTAAAATCGTTAACGAAGAGGGACGAGAATATCCTCTTTGCGGTAGAGACGAAACATCACATCATATTTTGTCGGAGTGTAAAACCATAGAAACTGTGAAAAAACGACATGTGCCAGAGTCCTTCATAATATCTAGCAGAGAGCATCTAGCAACATTAATATTAAGTAACAACAAATTCTTGTAGAGTGTGGGTAAATTTATGGCGAAAGTTCGATAACTGAGGGTGGAACTAGCCGAGGGAGAGGGAGGCCAGGAAATAAGGGGAATGTCTCAAATTTATATTTATCATTTGAATGTTTTATTGAAATTTTGGTAGAAAACTGAATTTAATTCTATTTTTTTGTATATACGTATATCTTTGACGTCTGTATACCGGTACTAATAATATTATGTTCGTTTCACTGTGTGTTTTCCTAGGCAATTGAATTAAATTGTAGCTTATATAATCGGCCTCGGTAGCGCAGTTGGTATAGCGCTGGCCTTTTTTGCTCGAGGTTGCGGGTTCGATCCCGTCCCAGGTCGATGATATTTTAATGTGCTTAAATGCGGTAGGCTCATGTCAGTAGATTTACTGGCATGTAAAACACCTCCTGCGGGACAAAATTCTGGCACACCGGCGACGCTGATATAACCTCTGTAGTTGCGAACGTCGTTAAATAAACTATTATATAAATAAAAGTGTGCATAGCTGTACGTTCTTTTGTTACACTGTTGTTTTTCTCGTATCTTCTTGCATTTATATTTATTATTTGGATTGTTTATTCAAATTTAGTATGAAATTGCATTAGTTGTAATTGTAAAGGTTATAATAATTGTTGTTATTATGTATCAATAAATGCACTTCATTCATTCATTCATTCATTCATTCATTCATTCATTCATTCATTCATTCATTCATTCACTCATTCATTCATTCATTCATTCATTTCTTCAAATTATGTTAATGTGCTTAATGTTTATAACTTCACTTTTGATTTTTCAAAAGCACTGCGACGTCAAACTTCAACTTTTCGGGAGTGAGGTAATTGTAAATTATGTATTTTAAATTTTTGTAAAAGAGTTAATAAATGTATTTATTTACTTATTTATTTATGTATACATTTACTTATTTCTTTATTTACTTGTCTATTTATTTATTTACATATGTATTTACTTATTGCTTATTTATTTTGTTATTTATTTAATTTATTTCCTTATTTATTTTTTTACTTATTTACTTACTAACTTGTTTCCTTATTTATTTACTCATTTATTTATTTATTTAATGTTTAAGATTTACTCTTCTCTCGAATTACCGTACACTCTAACCCGCACTAAACAGCTGAATCTTGTGACGCAACACACTTCCTGCCATTTCTCACACTTGAAGTCGTTGTTAGAATTATGACCGTACCAAATCAAAGGAAGTCATAAAGAAGAAATGTTAATCGATATTTGATTCATTGTTATTAAATGGGTGAAAATTTAGTGTGTTCGATGTAGGTAAGTATATATTAGCTACGTGTATGGCTTAGGACTGGATCTAAACACTCGAATGTCCACTGTAATTAGTCGGATCTGCAGCGTTTAGCTCCATCCTGGCACAGACCGTAAAAAATTCTACAGTGTGTTTACAAATTTAGGTAAATAGCTACTTCGCTGGATGTATTGTTATTAACTACCGGCGGCGAGCTGAGACGGTAGGTTGTTGAAATCGCGATCTAAGTCTGCGCTCTGGCTTGGGTTCGAATCCTGCTTAGACTGTTGGATTCTTTCATTTGCTTAATTTTCGGTCCCTACACAGTGACGAGACGTCCCTAGGTATATGGAAGGAGCGTAGCAATGGGTCAATGACATGCCAGCAACTCACGTACACCTAACGCTCAGTATCGGGACCGAAAATCCGCTGTCTGATTATTATATTATATTGTTTCTTTTTACATTACTTTATATTATGATAAATTACATTACGTTCTGTTAATTTATATTTTCGCAGAACATGTAATTAATTATTAGGTATATCTTATTAATTACTTTATCATTCATTTCATAAGTTTAATTTGAATATTATGCTGTTTTATTTTGAATGTTAACGTACATTGCTTAAATTATATTGTTGCATTACTTTAATTTACATTGAAATATTTATATATGTTCAACATTAAATTTTCAGTTTGAATTACATCATATTACTGTACATAAAATTAGTTCTCTCAACACTACGTGGTTTCTATTTTATTGTATTCCAATTACTTATATGGCACGACGTTATTTATTAATTCACATTACGTCATTATAAACAGGTATATAATGTAAATACATCTTCCCGTGTTCAAAGTTTACTCCATTTTTATTTTCTTCAACCGTTCTGTTCTGTTTTCCCACTCCATTTTTCTAAACCTTTTCCTCTCATCCCTCTTCTAATATCATCCATGCAAGCGCTTCAGGGACGATTTCTCTTTCTCTTCCACATGGTAACCAATCTAGAATCTATCACGATAGCTGCTGATCTGACATTCGTCGAACATGCCAATATCATTCTAACTGCTTGTATTTAACAAAAAACTTTAATTTTTAAAATTAATGTTTGAGGAGAGAAATTCGCTCCTGCGCCGGAGCGAATTTTTCTCCTCAAATATTAATTGTCAACATTACAGAGATTATTCTGTAGGACAAATTAACAAATCCATAATATTTTAATTTTTAAATTTCGTTTCTCTTCTAATTGCCTCGTTTCTAATTGTTTTTCCAATTTATCATGCCCTGTGGAACATCTTATATAGTCCATTTCTGTACTAAGCAGTTTCAAAATAATATTTTTATTAATTTTATTACATCATGTGCTAAATTTTAATACATTACCAAATATACGTCTGCTACGTAACGTCAATAAACCCTCGACAAGACGTCAGCTGTCTATTGCATTTAACTTGCGAATTGGAGTGCTGAGCTGTCTATAGGAAGTCATAGTTTTTGAGAGTCATTAAGAGAGGCCGAGGAAAACAATAGAAGTGCTCCTTACGAAAGCGCAATGACATCACACACTTGAACCTAGGGTTTGGTAGATCCTTCTTCAAGTGACTCTTCTCGATTTTTATCCACTTCTTTTCATTTTAGTCTTCTTCCTTCTGGACCATTAATTTCTCTTCTTTCTTATTTTTCCTTTCTTATAAAATGTAGTAATAAATACAGTAGTGGCAAAAAAAAAAAAAAAAAGCAGGACCGACCCTTGTAGCTGATTTCAGAGTTACAGATTCAAATTTTGCAAGTCACAAAACATATCCATCTTGTATAATTAATTGTAACAATGAAATTTATTGCATTTGTTGGATTCTTACCATATTTTGTTTCCTTCGGTGCCTCAAACTTACAGACGAAAACACTTTGAGAGTTTTATTTTCATCTGGCATCAATATTACATTTCTACCTCTGTTCGGCAAAGATAATTACGTATTTTTACATTAAATAGCAGTACTTACATCAGGCTTCACTATCCATATTGAAATTACCACAATTTGACACAATACACAGCACAGGATTCTTTTGTATCAGCTACAAGGATCGTTCCGGGTTTTTTTTTTGCCACTACTGTACATAGTATCAGTATTATTCATTCCGAAGATATGGTTTTTGGATGTTCTATTTGTCTCATCATCTGTTTACAGTGAGTTCTCGGAAACTTTGGGACAGTGTTTGTTCATACTTAATATCTACGAGTTAAATCATGAGAGGTTGATATAATGCCAAATGTGATTTTTGTTACATATACCTCCCACCATTAATAATTCTGTAGTTCTAAGACAAAAGGTGTTTGTCAGTTTTTGGCGAAAGTGAGATTTTGTGATATTATGTTATGCATCCTGAAGATATCTTTATTGTGACGAAAAATGAAATGTACATCTGTTATTTTCCTCTCTAACTCGTTGTTATGAAATATGATTATTGTGATTTTATACGATTGTTCAAGTTGATTGATACGATTGAAAGGTTTTTTGGAAAAATAACCGTAGTCCAAAAACACAAATTTTCAAGAGAAGCAGAAAACTATCTGACATGGGTGTTGTTGACACTTCAAGTATGAAATTCATCATGTCATTTCTTAAGGTGTAGTAGAAACTTTGGAAAACTGAAATACATTTATAACTTCAAAGAAATACGTGTGCAAATACGGAAACTAGGAAACGATTGTCCACTGGGATTTTGTACACCAAAATTTTCACGTCACCAAACAAAAACATCAAGGGGCGTTAAGTCTGGTGATCGTGCTGGCCAAATCACTGGTCCCCCTCTTCCTATCCACCGCTCCCCGTATTTATTGTTGAGATGTGCTCGCAAGCAAGAATAAAGTGCGGCGGCGGAGCGCCATTTTCCTGGAATCATATGTCCTTCGCATCACGAGGGGTATATTACCCTTGAGTAGTGGCATTATGTTCTGAAGCATCTGAAGATAGGCCTAAGTTACTCCGTTCAGCTGCTCAGGCAATTCACTGTATGTGCAATCTTCGGCAACAAGTAGGCACGGAGTCAGGTTGAAGGGTGAAGTTGTGATCATAAACAAATTACAGCATTGTCAGCTTTAAAATTTGTCTTGTGGGCTTGGTGGACACAGACACAGGCGAGGAAAAGGGGGCGTGGCTCGGTTGAACATTGCAATCATTGCCACTGAAAGCTGTGTACTTAGCTATGGTTTTTCAAACAGGGGTGCATACCTCCTAAACGACACGTCGGGCCGGAGAAAATAGGTTATTTGACAGAAATGGTTCCCCATGCGTTATTTATCATTCCTCCGAGATTGATGCAGAGGTCCTGAATTACCCTGTAGAATCTGTTATTATAATCTATCTTCTTAAGGACCCAGGCTTCACGATCATACTACAAAGCAATCACAACCTTCACTTCATTTCATGTGGTATGTGTTACAAATGAATACGCAATAGCGGTTTGTGTGTCATTTCTGGCTTTCGTTTGTGGGACAGTACTTTTATTTTTCGGAGAACTGTGGCTTTTCCCTCAGACGCGTGAGACCGAAGGTCTGTTAGCGTCATGTCGCCATCTCTTCGACTCTGAAATACTTCAGTAGGTTAAGAAAGGTATCTGGAAAATGTACGTACCGGTACTTCGCTTCAGGAGTCTGTTGCACAATGGGTCACTCTCACTGAAGATTTTGCCGCACGCACAGTTATACAATAGCATGCATGTCCCGTTTATTTAATTAAGGTTTGATTCCCTTGTAACAACAATAATCAGACATTTAATTATTCTGCATAACTGTTACGGCCCTTGGCCATCTTGGTTTGCATGTGTTTAACAACACGCATTGTCTCCAGCGATACCGCAGGCACCGCGGTCTACTTATTGTAGGGGTGTCCAAAATGTTTCCATGTTGGGCAGGATATTAATCATATGCTATCAATTTAAAACTAATCATTCTCAAAATAGTAATACAGATATAAATTCAGGAAACAACCGAGTGTGCACAAAACTTGTAGATTTTCTTTCATATGAACAAGTCTGATGTATCCTAAGAATATGAGACAAATATACACGTAAATATATGCTAGATCGTAAATTTTTACAACAAACTATATAATAGAAAATACCGTATTTTCTCGAATACCACGCGCCCTCGAATAAGCCGCGCATCCGACTTTTGAAAATAAATAAATAAGTAAATAAAACTTTCAACAAATGTATTCACGACAAATTGAAAAAACAATTAAATACAAAAATAGTTCAATTAACAATAAATATCCTGGAACAGGACGCATTTCAAACCCATCCTAAAAGCACGCATTGCTCACGTGTGAGTCGTCTCGCTTACAAGCAAACATTCTCATGGGCGCAGATAGAAAAGTTAAATTTTATTTCTTTCGCGATGTTAATAATGTCAAAACAAGTGCTTATATAAATTTTGGTCACTCGACCGCAATTACGAGGCCGTCCAGAAAGTGATTTTCCCTCGGGCCGTTTACAGAAAAAAGCAAAATTTCATGGAAAGATTTATTGGAACAGATACCACAATTTTGCGCCATTTTTCAACATATTCCCCATCAGAATTAAGACATTTGTCATACCGTGGTATCAAGAGAGCGGTGCACAACACGACACAAGGATACAAATATTGATCTCTTGGTATGAAAAAGTCTCAATTTCAGTGGGGAATATGTTGCAAAATAGCGGAACAATTTCTGTATCCGTTTCAATAAATCTTTTCATGAAATTGTGCTTTTTTCTGTAAACGGCCCCAGGAAAAATTACTTTCTGGACGGCCTCGTAATTGCGGTGGAGTGGCCAAAAATTTGTATATGCACTTATTTTGACATTATTAACATGGTGGAAGGAAAATTTTAACTTTTTTATCTGCCCCCATGAGAATGTTTGCTTATTAGTAGACTGTTTACACAATATCCTGCAACATTAATAACACATGTCAGTAAATTAACTACCGCTATTTTGTATGATACTGTGTGATTTGTTATAATAAGTACCTGCTATCTCTATAAAGTTTTCATTCTTCGATGCTTCCGCCATTTAAGAATGTTAAGAATAGAAATAGCCGCGCTTGAACGCAAGGGTTTGAGGTACCACCTTAGGAATTGCGCAGGAAGAATATCTAGCAATGTTGCCAACTTCATTTCGAATTAGCCGCGAACCTCTATTTTTTATTTATAATTTTGGAAAAAAAAAGTGTTCGGGAGAAAATATGGTATCAAATATGTACAGGGACATCATTTTATTTTTACTTCAATTTTTATTGTACCTGAGTTTTTGAATGTACTTCACTCCCACCCCTTCTACTAACGAAGTTTCAACTGTTCTCCAGACAGAATCAAGGCCGCTTATAGTAAACAGCACTGAGTTACTGAGTATAGTACGTTCCAGAAATATCTTCGCGTTTTCCAGTGACGAAAGAACTTTTAATATTGAATCATATTTTCGCACAGGTACTGTCCGTTTGCCTACGTCGCATCCCGATTTCCCCCACCTGCTTCTGCACGCCTCTCTGTAAAAGCAGGGCTGTCTTAGCTCTTTTCTGAAAACATTAATTTCTGTTAGGAATTGGACGTTTACGTAATATTATACAACTGTTTAAAATAACTTAAATGAAAGGGCCTCGTTAAGTAATTAACTGTCACGTGATTTCCCTCCTTTCTACGATCCTGCGGCATAACCACTTGGACGGACAGTAGATAGCATGTCTGAGTAATTTTATCTGTGCGGGTCGGGCAGAAGTGAAGATTGAATTTACAGTACATAAGGTGCTCTTTTGTACAGTAGGTGCAGAATTATTCCAACATGAGTTGCTAGTACGAAGGACGAAACTGGTAATTGGAATTAGATGCAATAGTCTATAGTGCGGTAATATGCACAAAAGAACTGAAGCCTATAGGCTATCGGAATGAACGGCTACCATTTTCAAAAATGTGTTTAAATATCCATATTATGATTATTTTTCAATTGAACTTCATTCTCTATAGTGTACGCCAATGTGGTGTAGACAGTATAATATACACTGCATAATGAACATGTTCGCATGGATAACTCAGTTCGTGAGTAAAAACACTTATTCTTAATACAGTACTGCATTTTGATTAAATAAAAACCTAATGAAAATTATCGAACTCAAAATCGCGATATTTCCTAGTTTACGTAAATGGATGAAGTACTTTGCTTCCCTCCTATACCTAGTAAAGTGATTTTTTTGTGTTTTACGCCAGTATCATCGAACTCCAGTCGTGGAAGGGGGTAGCGAACGGTGTTTCCGGTTCTCTAAAGGTATAGACAGGTTAATATTAAAAATGTTAGTAAAAATAAAATGATGTCCCTGTATAATAAAACACTAAAGGAATCCCGAATTTCTACTGGAAGAGATATATATTTTCTGATCAATTATTTTCAAAATAATTAAGAAAGTCTATGAAATATTTACTTGATTGATTTACTTCTGTGACAGAATCTCTCGCTGTGCGGCTAGCAGTGCATCAAAAGTTTAACATGGAATAGGCCTAGTCTGGTGCAATCCGACTGTGATAAGCATATCTGCAGCAATTTCCTGGCTTGGTCTCCGTTTATCTACGGTCCAGATAATGCAAATACTGTAATTTAAATTGTATGCTTAGCTTTATTGCACAAATTGTTACGCTATAATGTGTTGACAGGAAATACGGTGGAAAATGATAATAGTACTGGAAATATAATTGTTAGTCTGACAGATTTGATTACATGGCAGAGTAGGTTGTTATGTTTCCTAATTCATTGTGTCACCACACCTATTTTAACCTCGGTAAATACTGTAGCTTATAATATAACTCTGAATAAATATTGATCCTAAGACACTTCATTTTGCCGATGATCAAGTCATGGTAATAGATTCGGATAACTCTCAACAACAGCCAATAGATGAATTAAAAAAAAATATATATAGCCTAGTCCACACCTGTGGAGTAACGGTCAGCGCGTCTGGCCGCGAAACCAGGTGGCCCGGGTTCGAATCCCGGTCGGGGCAAGTTACCTGGTTGAGGTTTTCTCCGGGGTTTTCCCTCAACCCAATACGAGCAAATGCTGGGTAACTTTCGGTGCTGGACCCCGGACTCATTTCATTCAGACGCTAAATAACCTGAGATGTTGGTACAACATTCGTGAAATAACCCAATAAAATAATATATATATATATATGATACCTATAAATGTAAGATTTAAGGAAAATTAGTTTAAACCGTTGCCTAAACCGAAGCCTTGAGTTTCTTGGTTCAGACCATTCAGTTGGTAATCCTGTATTTCAGTTTAATGTTTTTAGTAGGTTATTTTACGACGCTTTATCAGCATCTTAGGTTATTTAGCGTCTGAATGAGATGAAGGTGATAATGCCGGTGAAATGAGTCCGGGGTCCAGCACCGAAAGTTACCCAGCATTTGCTCATATTGGGTTGAGGGAAAGCCCCGGAAAAAAATTCAATCAGGTAACTTGCCCCGGCCGGGAATGGAACCCGGGCCACCTGGTTTCGCTGCCATACGCGCTAGCCGTTACTCCACAGGTGTGGATCTGTTTAATTATTATTACTGAAATTATATGTGAACGTTAGTTAATAAATAATTTATTTTATATAATTTTATATTTAAGATTAATATTTTACTCAATGTCTTTTTTTCTTTCTTTACCTTAGTTTAACCTCTCCCTTTTATCTTCATTTATACGACCCACGCCACATGGGCCTTACAGGGCCGCGACCTGTCGGGAGAGGAATTAATCTATTGGATCACATAGTATACTTTTTTGACCACACAAGGAAATGGAGGGCCTCCCCGGATGAGGGATCAGCTCAATGCCAGGGCCACCTCCGATACAACACAAACATTTAAGACATTACACAGCATTCACTCACACATATGAAAGGATTAAGGGAAGGATCGCCGTCCATGGCCGGACTTTCAAGATGTACAATCCCGGCATTTGCCTGGAAATAACTGAGGAAACCATGAAAAACCTCAGTTAGGATTACCGGCCCTTGAGATCGAACCCAGGACCTCCCAATGCACGCCGCTACTTAATATCTTACAAAATAAAAATATTAATAATTATACTCATATCATTGCATTATTATGATGCGACAGTAAAAACATGACTGATATCTGATGGTTTGATTTGTTAGCTCGTAGGCATATGATGACTGGCTTGAAATAAAATACAATTTAATAAAATGGAAAAAAATAAGCAAAAGGGCTAACAATTTCAGAGTAAATAAATGCAAATTAATTATAGAACTAGTAAAGAAAAGGAAGGACATTACACAGCCAACTGCTTCAATACACAGAGGAAATCTTCATTGATAAAAACCGTGCTTCAAATATTCATCTCTTCTCTTGTAGGTAACATTTTAATGTTGTTTTGTGATCATCTTGCTCTTACTTTGGAAACTTTCTGTATCACTTTGCTTACATTACTTCGATATATTATGCATTAATGGTCACCAACATTTAATTGAAAATTTCCTTATGTTTAACACCTTGAGGCTGTAAAAAATTGCCAACTGGAAAAAAAGTATAATTTCTGTTTGCAGACCTATGTGATTGAATTCTGTCTCCTATTTGATCTAACACCTTGTCTGCAGTATTCTTATGGAGCTTAAATCTTAAACTCACTTTAATTTCAGTCTCGAAGATGACTTGCTCTTGATCTAAAAGTCCTTCCTCAGGGTAAAATTCTTATGCCTACATCTTCATCTTCAATTCCTTTAAAAATCTCCATGAATTGCTCCATCACTCACAATTAGCAATATTTTTCTCCAATAAACAGTTTGCTTTTAGGTTACAATACGTAAGAAGTTTAGCTATTTTACATAGTTTGAACCATCAAACTTGGTGGTTTAATCTAAAGGCAGTTAAACTGAACTTGAGAATAGAGTTTTTTTTGTATACACCACGGTTAAAAGTTAAAGCATGTTAAACGATAGTTTAAACTACTGTTGAGAATATGGCTCTTAGAGGTAAAGATCCAATCACATTCAAAATAGTTATAAACAAAACGTTGTACAAAAAGTAAACACTTCCAACTTCCTAATACTCTCTAAACTTTTGCAAGTCACAGGCATCGTAAATATAACTTTGAAAACCTCCACGAATTTACAACCAACTAGATTTAAAATTTTATGACACATTAGCAATACTCACACTTCTGTATGGGTCCGCCGAGTTAGCTCTGTGGTAGCGTGTCTGCATCCAGACTAGCCGGCCCGGGTTCGATTCTCGGCGGGGTCAGAAATTTTCATGTAAAATTTCTACCTCGGGACTAGGAGAGATGGTGGTGCACAACTTCTAATCACTAGATATAATCAATATGCCTGGGTTAAATCCCAAATCTCTCCGCAGTGCATATGAAAAGGAGGCATACGTCACTGTTGATAGTGATTCGTCCGTTGGATGGGGACGTTAAGCTTGGCTGCCCCCTTGGTGCTATTCGACAGGGATAGGCTACGTGCCGGCACCGGATTTCCTCTTCTCCCTTCCTTATCTTCATCATCATCACTCATCCCAGACACTACACTACACTTAAACAAGACATAAACTCTCCACAGATACACATCATGTACAGTGTGACCCGCCGAAGTGGTGTACAACTAGAAAATGGGTCACAGTTCTGCCATCTATCCGCAGCATGCGGAACCCGAACCACGCAAGTGAAGTGGGTGGGCATTGGACACACACACACAAAAACACACACACACACATACTATTTCACGAAATAGAGAAATATATGACAATACTCTTGCAAATCACGAATTTACAACCAACTAGGTTTAAAATTTTGTAGGCTAACACATTGGCAGTACTCACACTTCTGTATGGATGCGAATCTTAAAACGACGATACAAAGCAAGAATCATAGCAGAAGAAATTATTTTTTTAGGGAAACAGCTTAATATACATGACAGGATCACAAACGTATTGAAGACATTTACAGCGATTTCTTTAGTTGTTTATTTAAAGATCCTGTATCAACTACGAGGTTATTTAGCGTCAATGGCATTTGGCGAGATAAAGCCGAGGATAATTGATTACCTGACATTTGCCTTACTGTTGGGGAAAACTTCGGAAAAATTCAATTAGGTAATAATTCCATCCGGGAATCGAACCCATGCCCGAGCGTAACTCCGGATCGGCAGGGAAGCGCCTCAGCCGACTGAGCTACGCCGGTGGTCTTCACATTGAATTAAAACCTGAATCCATTTTCACAAAAAATAATAAATACAAAAGTGACTAGATCCAACATGTACGGAGAATGAACAGGGACAGCTGCTAACAGTTTGATAACAGTACACTATAAGATAAAATATATTTTTTACCTTCTGAGAATAAATTTTTGAAATTTCTTACATGGTACGGAACCGAAACAATATTCTGTACTGTTACGAACGTGTGGAGTAAAACTTGTGGGGAGTAGAGGTCAAACAGGGGATCTGGAATGCTAAGAATGGCGCAAATATTTGAGCGTGAAGTGAAATACGTATCTTGTTAGTAAAGGCAGAACTTGTTATGTAAAACACGCAGTCGTGACTTATTAAAAGTCTATTTGTCTGTGTACCTCGTTTGAGATGATCTCGAAACCAGAGCAGCAATAGATTCTCTGCTAGGTCCGACCTCAGCGCATCCTAAAATTGATTCACATCTTCTCATCGCAATGTTTTATTGCGGGCGTGATTGCATAGTTACACCTCAACACGGATTAAGTGCTACTCACGTTTGGAAATTGATTCCCATCGGCATAGCAATAGGCTCTGGTCTTCTAAGCTATTACATTCATAAAGTTCCCGTTGGAATTTTATGTAGACTTCGTGTAGTGCGATTGTGATACCATCTCGCTGAGTGAGTATTCTGAAAATATTAATTAATGTTTTGTTTGTTGAATTTTATACTCGTATGGTGTTTAGTTTGAAAAGTATATCATTCTTTAAAAGGTTCTGAAGTTTTAAGTTATCTATAAAAATAGTTTTTATTATGCATTTTATTCTGTTCACTATTTAAGGTACTTAACTACACTTGGGAGAAAAATTTGAAATTTTTATTCATTTTTCTTTGTTTTTGTTTGTTTTTTTTTACTTTTTCTTCCTCTGATTACTTGACACAAAATTACGGATTTTGACACAAAATAAACCCATCAAATATTTTGGGAGAGAGAGGAACAATTTTTTAAATCGAAAACAGAAATTAGTTTCAGTCCTTGGTCCACAGTTTTTATATTAAAACAACATTGCTTTGACTGTCTTACTCCTGAAAGAGCAGGCAATAAGCTCTGAAAAAAAATTTCCCTATCTTATCTCATTAAGGAAAATCATTACTTTATTTTTTCGTTCCATAGCCAGCTGTACAGACCATTACTCCACAGCGGTGGATTTGTCATAGTCATTTTTTATACATCTTGATTACACAACTTCTAACACTGTATCACTTCGGAATATGTATGGTAAGACTTTCCTGTGTTAAATTCCAACGTACCTCGTTTACATGTTTCGACATATTTATGCGCCATCTTCAGAACTGGTCGTTTTGGTCTTGGCGCCACTTGTTCTGTTTCCTGTGAGGGTGTGTTCCTGAGCTATAGTGTAGAGTCAAAGAGTGTGTGTGTTTTGAAGTTGAGTTGTGTGTTGAGAATTTCGTTGGGGGTGTGTTTTTGTGTGTCTGTATATTTCATATTGTTGTAATGTGTTTAGTTTCTGGCTTTTTGGTTGGATGTGTAGTATTTCCATGTCTGTGTTGATGTCTCTGTGGGTGTGGTTAGCATTTGTGATGTGTTCTGTATATGTGGAGGTGTTTTTTAATTTTGTTATGGCTGTGATGTGTTCTTTGTAACGTGTTTGAAGCGATCTGCCTGTCTGTCCTATGTAGAAGTTGTTGCAGGTGTTACATTTGAGTTTGTATACGACTGTGTGGTTATATTTGTTTGTTTGTGTTGTTTGTGTGTTGAGAAGTTTTTGTAGAGTGCTATTTGTTCTGTATGCGATGTTGTAATTTAATTTCTTGAATGAGGTTGCAATTTTGTGTGTGTTTTTGTTTTCGTATGTTAGTGTGATGTATTTTTACATGGTTATTTAACGACGCTGTGTCAACTACGAGGTTATTTAGCGTTGATGGGATTGGTGATAACGAGATGGTATTTGGCGAGATGAGGCCGAGGATTCGCCGTAGATTACCTGACATTTGCCTTACTGTTGGAGAAAATCTCGGAAAAAACCCAACCAGGGAATCGAACCCGCTTCCGAACGCAACTCCGGATCGGCAGGCAAGCGCCTTAGCCGACAGAGCTACGCCGGTGGCTGTCATAGTCTTACTCATTTCATTTGTAATATTACGTTCAAAGTAGCATAAATTAGAAACTTGGACCATGATTCTCCTGTATATTACTGTAAGGACATTTCTCTTGAAATCCGATCTTCTTCCTTTGGTGATAATATTTTGTTTAGATTTTAATTTATTGCTATTTAGTATTACATTATTCCTGACTGCAGTTGTGTAATCTGAAGCATCATGTCTTCGACTAGCAATACGTAATGAGCGCTGGTTTGAGTCCTTAGGATGAAAGAAATTTTATCAAGACATTTCGACCAATGTATGTGACCGGTATTCACCCAGTATCCTGAGTAGTGAAATCCGTTTTCTCAAGCCAGCTATAAGGCTGGGGTGTATTATCCTGATAACCACCGTCGGTACTGGTTGAAGGAGGCCAGGTGATTTAGCCTTGCATGGGCTATCATGTAACAGGTTAATCTTTATTCTTGAATTATTATTTTACTATTATAGTAGACATCTCCGCCCACATCAAACAGCGTAAGTGAAAGAAAAATACGAACTAGTTTGTATCGGGTGGACCAGTGGTAGTAGGGCAGTGATCAAAGTGGAGTGCCAAAGTGTAGGACTAGAATTATAGTGAAGACGAAATGAACAAAGCACAATGACTCAAGCACAACAATTAAAAGAGACAAAACTCATATGGAATAGCTCCCCTTATGAGCTCTAGGAATAGAAGCTACCCCCATTCGGGAGGACATAGCCCTTAATGAGACACGTTTGGCTTCATTAATTAATTAATTCATTCATTCATTCACCCACTCACTCACTCACTCACTTATTCACTCATCCATCCATTCATTCATTATAGTAATTCATTCATTCATCCATCCATTCATTCATTCATTCATTCATTCATTCATTCATTCATTCATTATGGTAGACAAGAAATTATATGTCAATGCATGCCGCGACTGATGGCGAAGTCAACTACTCTCTTCTATTTAAAGTGATATTCACTACAGTAGAACTCCAATTTAGAGGAATAGGCCTACCTTGCAAACACTAAGTTCGCCCGAGACGATGCACTCGACGTAGCAGAATGTTCAGATGTTATTGTAGCTACAGTAAAGAGGGACTTAAAAAAACTATTAAAACGAACCTGTTCCTTATTAATATGAACCTGTTCATTATTATTATTATTATTATTATTATTATTATTATTATTATTATTATTATTATTAGCATGTAGTTAAATATAAATTACCAAAATAGTCTATTCATTTTTAAGTGTCATAAGAAAAATTAAATTCCTTCTATAAATAAAATATATAATCTCTTTAAATAGAATAAAACATAAATATATTTTCATAATTTCAACAAAAAATTGAATAAATAACAAATATATTTCCATGAATTCACTTATTTCGTGACATAATAATTATAAAATTAATTGCATAATAATCTCTGAACATTAATCAGATACCTTACAGTCAACTTAACTATTGGGTGTTAATTTATTCCAGCTTATCTTTATAGTTTCCCTGGATACACCATTCCAAGCATTTGCATATTTTATAGACTATATAGAGTATTTCTTTAAGAACTCACGGACATTTCTTATCATGCACTGAATAAATAGTTTTCGATATCGACGCTTCACAAATCGAGAAACAGGTGATGTATCAGCACTTCGTTGTTCCGCTTGTATTGAGATCTGGCGAATGCCATGACGTGCTTTAAAATTCCCTAACCACCCATTGCTAGCTTTAAATGTTGTATCAACACCAAGTTTGTTGTTAACTTCACGTTGCTTTCACACGCAGTATTTCACCTGACATAAGAATTCCCTCACTTCTCTTTAGCTTGAACCATTCAAAAATTTAATTCTCTAATTGCTTGTTATCAGGAAGTTTCATAGATTTTCTTTTCTTTACATTACCCCCTTTCTTTTTCAGATCTTCTGCAAAATCTTTTATCTTTTCTCTGTCACTGTTTATCCTGTAAACAACAGATAAGGTTAAATTACATCGCTTAGCAATTTTGCTTATTTGTTCACTATTTTCTATCGGAGCAATAACCTGCAGTTTTTCTTCTTGGCTAAATCTCGTTCTTTATCGTGTATCGAGTACTCGTTGTGTACACGATAACAGCGTCGCATGAGCTGAATCAACTCTGCTTGCAAGTTAAATGCTCCTTACTCTAAATTGGAGTCCTACTGTACTAGATTTAGAAATGCAAATAAAGCAATGGTCGAGATTTTAGTTAATGGAATGTCTTATTCATTATGTGAGAGCTCATTGCCTTCAGTTCTCGGGTTCGAGTCCATGTACACCTGAGAGTGTAGGTCGAAGCACCTTACCTTGCATGCCGGGAACTGGTCGAGGCGCTTGCGTGAGGTATGTAGCGTCGTGCTGCACGAAACACTAGTAATTACAAGGTGCGTATTTGCATATGGCACGCACTCTGGGTGTCACCACATTCTTAGTATTTTTTTACAGATCGCTCAGTTCCCACAGACAAATCAGTCAGTAGCGACGATCAAGTGTTAATTGCTGCATCGTCTGATGTTTGTAGCGTGATACGTTTGTTACTGCGCAAAACATAGTTCGTCTGCGGTCACCATGGTAACGGGGCTGCAGCAAGGCCGTAGGTACGACAGTACTAATGTAAAAAAGACGCATATTTCAAGAGTCCCATCCATTACCCAAATCTACATTGTATTTAGGGTAAAGGTTAGTATATTGCGATAGTTCTTTTTGAGAATGTATTACGATTTTACTCAGCGAGAGAAGGACCAGTTTTGTCCAGAAACTTGTCCACGAACATTCCCTTAATATGTTGACGCAACAAACCGATCTCCCTCTCGCTCAGTATATATTGTTTTAGATACAATTGCATTGGGTTGAATCGGTTTGAATTGAATTTATTTATGTTTTATTGCAATGGATTGTATTATATTCGGAGTGAATAGAGGCTGATATAGTTCATACTTCACCTTTATTTTTTATGCTTTTTGTTAAAATTATTTATACACGCTTTATCATCTTTTGTTTTTTTTTTTTTTTTAAGATCTTGTGAGTGTACCGGCAGACAGTTTTTACTATTGCTGAGTTCCTGTTTCTATTGTGTATTGTAGATCGCTTTGTGTTTGTGTAACTGATTCAGATTTATTTCATTGATGTTTATGATATTGATGATTGAGGCGGTCATGAATCATAGCATGTAAATTTCCAATCCGATATTTGCCTTTCGTGACTGAGGGAAACCATGAAAAACCTCAGTCAGATTGGTCGTCCACGGGGTTTGAACCCGGGACTTTCTGAATGTGAGTCTCAAACGCTAGGTACCGTCTGATCTAACTCGCTCGGTACCTATTATTGGATCCCTCGTGCCCGATATTTTTACTACAGCTTTGTTCCTTCCTAAAGTTACAGAGCTATAGTTCCATTGTTAGTATCTTTCACTTCTGGAATACTATAATACTGTAGATCTCATGTCAGAAGTCATACATTTTGAGTATAGCTGAATATTTTACCTCTAAATCATCAACCCATTGGACTTTGTACATTATGCTTGGAATAATATTTTCTGAGTCCACATGATGAGCTTTGTGTAGAGGCATTGTTTTGGACGTTGGCAAATATTATTGTTTCTGTGGACTATTATACAAATATCGAGAAAACTTCACTTCACATCTTAAACTACAACGTAGTCAGACTGGTACACTGCAAGTCACAGTTTAAACACGCCAATGTCTATAATAGCTCTGTTTTGTACTATGTTAGCAGTCATTCAGTGTGATAACGACGGTCCAAGACAAAAGACGTTTCAAATATTGATCTTCAGTTATTTTTGGAAGCCGTTGCTGAGGCTTAAAATGAAATGGAATTTACAGGAGTGGGGTCCTATGGCTGCGACTTGTTCAGTCTATTGCGCTAACCTTTAAGCTAGGTATATTCCCAAACTCACACCGGCTGACTACACTAAGGTTCGCTGCGTACCCAGGTTTCGAGCAGGAATATCATTTATTTATTTATTTATTTATTTATTTATTTATTTATTTATTTATTTATTTATTTATTTATTTATTTATTTATTTATTTATTTATTCTGGTGTAGTTAAGGCCATCAGGCCTTCTCTTCCACAACACCAGAAATACAAACACAATAATAGAAATAAACAGAAAAAAATACACTATATACAAAGTAAAGCTACACAAGAAATAAAGAGAGAGAGAGAGAAAAACACTATAAACAAAGTAGAGCCACACAAAAATATACACAGGTTGCAGTCACACCGACTGTCCGTATCTTGCTAATAAATCGTTTTACACTCGAAACAGACCATTCTCGCTGAGCGTAGTTCCTTACACTTTGACGGGCAGATAAATTATCATATTGGTGCAAATGTTCAATGAAAATCTTGTCTTCGTTCGTTAAACGACCCATTATTCACAAAATGAGAACTTAAAACGGAAGAAAACAAATGATGATAGCACCACAGTCTAATATATACAGTCGCGAAGCTCAATACGTAGTAAATATGCAAACATTAGGTAGTTGCTCACCACTAGGATCGCTAATATCGCCACATTACAGGCAATGAAAAATAGTACCGTCACAGTCTATTGTTTCTAGCACCCTCAAAACTCAAGCTTCGTGACTGCATATAGTAGACTGTGATAGCACAAAAAACGGCTTGGCCTACTGAACTCGTAAGATCATAATGCTTATTTCGGCATAAACGATGAGATTTTGCACTGCCTTACAAAAAATAAAAAAGTAATGTTTAATAAATGGTAAAAAATTAAATATTACAGCACTTTTCCGGTCTTCAAGGACTGTGAAATTTACCTGTGAAATAAACTTTCAAGTGAAATGATTAGTTACTGGAATATAACCATTTAAATTCTGTGCCGTTGTTTTTTGGTCCACTGTGTATATTTGTTCCGAAAAAGAAAATAATTCTGTTTAAAAATTCAAGTTCAAAGAACTCTTCTTCAGTGTTACTATTGACCTCTCGATATTACTCGATTATTACTATAATCATTTCTTACATAATTGCATATTTCCCCGTATCTCTAGGACACTGAGACGTCACGAGAAGTGATGTGTACGCTGGGAATTTTAATTTTGTCGGCATTTCTCTCATTTCACTGAGCACGACTACGAATATTCCTTCCCCCCCCTTCCCCCACTCTTATTATGCACCTCTGATGTTAATTCCATCATGAGTCTTGGTTGCTATGCATCTTGTGTTGTCACGGAATCAGATCGTGACAAAAACACAAGTGCAGTCTGACGGCCGCGAAGACCCGTACAGTCCCCCCAGAAGATGTTTCCCTGGGACTTGGAGAATTAACCTTCCGTACAGGGAACGCCACCGAAAAATCTACCGTCCTAACAAGCAACTTAACCAACAAATTATTTCCAACGCCTGGGCAGTAACTTGCTTAAAAAAACACTCAAAATGTCTTCATTGTTCTATATACACTTTTAACACTTCACTGGCAAACAAATGTTTTCGAAATGTCAGTTGCATGAGATTTTTTTCATTGATTCTTAATATTTTTGAAATGCTGATTTCAAATCTGAAAACGTTTTTTTTCCTCCATGCTCTAGTTTCCATGAAATTCGAACTTTTGCATCCTAGCCGTTTATGTTTGTATTATCGACAGGTAATAAGGTATTATTTAGATATGAATATTATGTCCGTTGTTATTTCACATCTGATCATGGCTACAAGGAGACGTCAATGTATCAACAACCAGACAGTTTCTGCTACATTTGTGGATATTTCACCACATTAATCAACTAATTTTAAGAGAGTTTATGGCTGTATGTATTTCAGTTTGTATTACTGAAGACCTTTAGAATATATTGCAATTATAATAATAATATTTGTATTGCATTATAAGTTGTTATAGGCTGAATTCCTGAAGAAAGTTCACCATGTTTTGCTTGAGGTCGAAGTCATCAATGGAGAATTAGTCTGCCCAGAATCGGGAAGAAAATTTCCCATAAATAAAGGGATACCAAACATGCTTCTTCATGAAGATGAATTCCAATTAAGTAAATTAAATTTGTACTGTGCTGCTATATTGTTTGTGCACAAACTTGTATTGCCACTGTCCTGTCATTTAATGTATTTTATATTAAGTTGTTTCATAGAGTGTAATATGTGACTTAGGATTGTGAAAGTTATGTAACCTATAACAACTTATAATGCTTTATTGCAATTTAATGTCTATTAATCAGCTAATTTTAAGAGAGTTTATGACTGTATGTGTTTCAGTTTGTTTTACTGAAGAAATTTAGACTATATTGCTATTTAATGTTTATTAATCAGCTAATTTTAAGAGAGTTTATGACTGTATGTGTTTCAGTTTGTATTACTGAAGAAATTTAGATTATATTGCTATTTAATGTTTATTAATCAGCTAATTTAAGAGAGTTTATGACTGTATGTGTTTCAGTTTGTATTACGTAAGAAATTTAGACTATATTGCAATTTAATGTTTATTAATCAGCTAATTTTAAGAGAATTTATGACTGTGTGTTTCAGTTTGTATTATTGAAGAAATTTAGACTATATTGCAATTTAATGTTTATTAATCAGCTAATTTTAAGAGAATTTATGACTGTGTGTTTCAGTTTCTATTACTGAAGAAATTTAGACTATATTGCAATTTAATGTTTATTAATCAGCTAATTTTAAGAGAATTTATGACTGTGTGTTTCAGTTTATATTACTGAAGAAATTTAGACTATATTGCAATTTAATGTTTATTAATCAGCTAATTTTAAGAGACTTTATGACTGTGTGTTTCAGTATATATTACTGAAGATATTTTGACTATATTACTATTTAATGTTTATTAATCAGCTAATTTTAAGAGAGTTTATGACTATGTGTATCAGTTTATATTACTGAAGAAATTTAGACTATATAGCAATTTAATGTTTATTAATCAGCTAATTTTAAGAGAGTTTATGACTATGTGTATCAGTTTATATTACTGAAGAAATTTAGACTATATAGCAATTTAATGTTTATTAATCAGCTAATTTTAAGAGAGTTTATGACTATGTGTATCAGTTTATATTACTGAAGAAATTTAGACTATATAGCAATTTAATGTTTATTAATCAGCTAATTTTAAGAGAGTTTATGACTATGTGTATCAGTTTGTATTACTAAAGAAATTTAGACTATATAGCAATTTAATGTTTATTAATCAGCTAATTTTAAGAGAGTTTATGACTATGTGTATCAGTTTATATTACTGAAGAAATTTAGACTATATAGCAATTTAATGTTTATTAATCAGCTAATTTTAAGAGAGTTTATGACTATGTGTATCAGTTTATATTACTGAAGAAATTTAGACTATATAGCAATTTAATGTTTATTAATCAGCTAATTTTAAGAGAGTTTATGACTATGTGTATCAGTTTATATTACTGAAGAAATTTAGACTATATAGCAATTTAATGTTTATTAATCAGCTAATTTTAAGAGAGTTTATGACTATATGTATCAGTTTGTATTACTAAAGAAATTTAGAATATTTAGCAATTTAATCTTTATTACCCAGCTAATTTTAAGGCAGGTTAATGAAATCTCTCTCCATATACGCTATGAGGTAAATGAGTAAAAATGAAAATTGAATTTTTGACATATTTATGTCGATTGCAAAAAAAAAAAAAAAAAAAAAAAATCAGAGCTTCCAGAAAAAAAAGCTAACCTTAGATATGAACTCAGCACCCACAAATTAGTTAATAACAGCTGTTGATAGAAATGCAACAAAAATTTGTTGGCCAGTGTAATCACTGATTAACTCTGTAACTTCTTTACTGTGTTAATATGAGAAATTTTGCCTGGCTGACTAGTTCCGAAGAGCTATTCTTCATTGTGCGAAGTCTAGCCAGGTAAAATTCCTCATATTAACACAGTAAAGAAATTACAAAGCTAATCAGTGACTAAAATATGGATTAAAATTAAGAATAAATAATCTACTTGAAACGTTTGATTGAGGTTCTGGCTAATATGTAGGGTAAAGTTGTCTATTTCCGTGATACCCCTAATCCCGTGATACTTTTTTAAAATTGAATGTTAGTCAAAGCTTTGCCGTTCGACCATAGCGCCAAACTCTTTCTCGGAAGAGTGCATCTTTCCCCTACTTCTGAGACATCGGTGAACTTTCTAGCAAGATACCCAAACCTGTGACAATCAGTGAAAAAAAAACCTATCACGGAATTAGGCAAATTTCCCCTACATACATCTATTATTATCAGGCAATACATCTCACTTGACGATATGTGTCAGAGAAAGAACAATTGTTTGTATGCATCTGAAGTCTGATTAGTGTAATATGTAGCTAATCGACGATGTATGCAATGGAGGGGGAAAGGAACTGGCCACCCTACCCAATTTATCTCCTGGCCTAGTTGCGTCATAAGTGGAGCCATATTGGTGTCACTTTTGGGATTCAGGCCTGTTTTCGAACAGTTAACTAAACAACAACAATCTACTTGGAAGTTAATGAATTATTGGAAATCGACACGTATACAGTTTATCATCTCATATTTCATAATAAGTTCTTACATAGATCATTCGAAAATTAGTGACACCACTGATAGTACTCAGCTCCCCTAGCGGTGACTAATGTAAGCTAGTAAATGAGATGGTGTGGTACTTGATATGTGTTATCTACGAGTACAAGTTACAAGGTAATAATATCTATACACTGTATGCAGTGACTCTAATAGTGAGATTGTTCATCTGGAACGCTCTAATACCAAAAAATGTAGACGTAAGTAATACACGCTCAAATTTATGTTCATTGTCATTTCTGTTTGTGAAGGTGTATTAATCACTCATTCTGTTTCAATTGGTATGCTCGTGGACGCTGTATTTGGATTCGATGTTTAGAGGATCGTTTATGACCAGCAATGCGCCATGAACGTCGAAATCACTTGACTGTTCATCCCATTGTGCTTCACGATGGTGCTCATTGTCACATGGCTGCTCAAGTGGTCGATTTACTTAACCGATGAAACTGGAAATTCTAGAACGTCCTCCGTATTCTCCGGATATGAGTCTCTGTGACTGCGATCTTTTCCCTAAAAAGATGAAAGAACCACTCAGAGGGATCGCTTCAGAAACACAGGCCATTATAACAGCTGTAGAGCCGTCTATTAGAAGCTTAGAGCAAAGTGAAGTTGTGTATGGTAAACTTTTGAGAACTGTAAGTGAGTAAATTGTGAATAAACAAATTTTTCTCCTTAATTAGTGTTGCCACTAATTTCCGAATGACCCTTGTATACAAAAATGGGTTACTAAACAGAATTCACATGGATGAAAGGAAACCTACAGACTACCGGCTTAGCCCAGGCGGTAGATGTGTTTATCTAGAGTCGACAACAATTTGGAAGGCGGTAGTCTGCTAGCGTTTGCATCGAGAGAGACAACTAGAGAGAGGAAGGCAGCGTACAACATTGCCACATCGTATACTTTATTTATTTTTTTTTTTCATGGTGTGCAGTTTCATAGAAAGGACTTTGCCGACAGACCTTCTACTGCCCCCTACTAATTGATTGTCATAAATAAATGTCTTCCTTACTGTGACGGAAATCTTGTCTTCTCTTGTTAGTAACCAATCACAACCCTCGTTCAGAAGAATTGACAGGTGCCGTCAAATCCACGTGGAGGCAGAGTTGCCGCATCTTTTCCGAATTTCAAGAATCCCGTCAGTTTCACTGCATAATTTGGAAGGTCACCAGGATTGTGGCAACTGTGCAATGTTCGGACGAGGGGACTGGATGGAATTTTCAGAGTTGTTTGTGTAGGAAGTCATAAATCTGTAAGTGGGTGTTCAAAGAAGCCACCGAACTGCACTCCTTGAAATAAAATAAGGCATACTTCACGCTCCCGTGCAAAACAAATAGCGCAGGAGAGAATTTAAATTATCAAAAGACAATAATGACCTTAGCCGTTGATTACTGTAAGCATGACACCAAACAAACCCTCTTTCCTTCACTAACAATATACTTTTCACTGTTTTCAATCCCACACCACATGCTTCTGCAGTCATTTCTTGCGCGTTGGCAACGTTGCAGCCAGCTTCAAGATGGCCGTCAGCGTTCTGCTCGTCAGCGTTTTTAAAATAGCCTTAAACACTATTTTCTGCACCTGCCTGTGCAATACTTGCCTTTTTACAATCTCTTCATCCATTTATTATCTCACACACACATAGTAAATGTTAGTTTTACTTATTCAATGTATTGAAATACTTACATGTGAACGAACGAACTCGGGAAGTACTTGTTACAGACTGATTTCGATTGGTTCTACTGTACAAGCTTGTGACGTCAAATACCAGAAATGCTACGACACATATAGCAGCTGACCGCCTTCCAAAATGCCCTCTAGTCTAGCTATCTAGAGCCGCTCTAGGACGTAGTTCTATTCCCGATTTGGAGTGATACCCTTCTTGGATTCTTTTCTAGGATTTTCTCAACTGTAAAGCAAATGCCGGTTAATTACATAAAGAATTCTTGGCCTCATCTCGGCAAATATCATCTCGCTATCACCAATCCCACCGTCTCTGGGTAACATCGATAATAAGGGTAGGTATCGATTACGCGCGAAAACGTAAAATCTCATGAACTGCGCCGGACAGCTATATTATAAACACACCATCTTGCGTATGAAAAGAGTAGAAAATATATAAAACAACTCATTTCTCAGTATAGACAAGGAAATATTAGTGGATTACATTTGTAAAAAGCGTGTCTATTGTTATAATAAGAAATAATTTTTTGATAAGTACCAGTTCGGGTATTACCATTTTAAATTCTTGATACATAGCCTACCGAGTTCGTGTACCTTACTAGTATTTTAAAGTTCTTGAAGTCCTAAGTCTCTAAAAATTGGAAGGAAAATCAAGAACTGACCCCCGAGCGCAACTGATATACGTATACGTACCCAGAACTGACTGCCACGCTTAGTTGATGAGTTTGTAGCAGGTAAAATTTTGGCTGGCGCGTAATTGCCACTCTCCGGATAATGCAGCGTCGTTTAATAAGCAAATTATGAGAAAAAATACTTGCTTATGGGAGTGGTAGCAAGGTAATTTGCGAATCCTGTCTGGTTTCCAAACCACGATGGAAAAACCACATTTATGCCATTATTTAAGTCTTTCACAATTTGTAATAGCAAGGCTCACCTGTTACCAAAGTTCTTCTCTTCTGGGAGATAGTCAGGTGGTGTAAATTCAAATTAGTTAATAAAATAATTATACCTACAGTCATAAAACTAAACTGTTAAGAAGGACGTATTTAACGAGCCATTAAATTTCTTCGTAACTGCTTGTTAGAGTTCGACGTGAAGGAATGTCAGTCAAAGGTTAAAGTTTGTGTCCATGCCAACGACCAGAGTTCTACAGGAATGGGTTAGGAATAACGCTGAACTTGGAGGAACGAAATTTTGAAGAGGAAACAAGATACTGAGTAACCGAGCGAGTTGGCTCAGACGGTAGCATTTGGGACTCGCAATCGGGGGATCCAGCGTTCAAATCCTGTGATCGACCAATCTGACTGAGGGTTTTTATGGTTTCTTTCAGCCACACAGGCAAATATCGAATTGGAAATTTACATGCCATGATTCATCACCCCTTCAATCATCAATATCATAAACATTGATCAAAATCTATAATCAGTTATATGAACACAAGCCATCTACAACACATAATAAAACAGGAACTCAACAACACATAATAAAACAGGAACTCAACAACACATAATAAAACAGGAACTCAACAACACATAATAAAACAGGAACTCAACAATAGTAAAAACGGCATACTGATATACCCATAAATCTAAAATATATGATATGGCTACAGATGTTAAAGGCGTGTATAAATAAAATTAACAAAATAAAAACTGAATATACTCTATGCGCGGTACAAGTAAAACTTAAGTTGTAAATAAATTAAGAACAATCTTTTCAAATGTCCGTGGAATGACAGACGATAAATGAGGGCTAAATTTAACAATTTACACCTAGTATTTTTCAGAATTTAAAAATGAAACAATGTCTATAACAATGATAATTATGTGAAAAGTAAAGCACACAAAACAAAATACATTGGTAAAATTATCACAGGTAATGCCAAGAAAGGTATTGATTTTACCGATAAATTTACGAGCGACTATGGTTGAGAGTAAATTTTGTGTATGGAAAATCTAAACTTTGATTGGTAATTTATTTGTCAGGACTATTTAGAAAATAATCGCAATATCTTTCACAAGGCTCAAACTGTGGCCTCTGAAACATTTTGCATCAGATTTGTCACTTTGTGACATGAGTAGCTAGTTCTGCTGCAGTTTTGGAAGCATTTAGATGTGTAGATGTCTGGATTTGCAAGCGCCTTACATTTTTTGATATTAGTTTTAACTACAACGTCTACTTCACTATCAGAAAACATTGTAATGAAATATTAAACATATAACATGTACACTCATGTCTTATAAAGCTATGTATTGACTGGAGCAGTTCATGTTACTTACTTGTAGTACATGCCAAGTACATATTTGCAGCTGTCTGCTTGCTCTACTGCAGCGGTCATCAGCACAATGCACCCTAGGGCTAGCGTCTCTTACCCGCGGATAAGACATTGCACCGGCATGCAAACATGGCTGCTGGCTGATATGCTTTCTATCTCTCCTTTCTGCACGACAGAACATATTACATTGCACTCGTTTTACTTTATCCATTTCAGCGAATGCTGACGACCACTGGTCTACTGTATCAACCCATATTATAGTGTAATTTTTTATAACATCTGAGACTAATGAGGGTAGATGGAGATCTGAATTGTTTCTTGTGTTAAAGTTATGAATGTTTAGTTAATACGTACTAAATGTAGCTGTCCACACCTGTGGAGTAACGATTAGCGCGTCTTGCCGCGAAACCAGGTGGCCCGATTTCGATTCCCGGTCGGGGCAAGTGTCCTGGTTGAGGTTTTGTCCCAGGGTTTCCCTCAACCCAATATGAGCAAATGCTGTGTAACTTTCGGTGGTGGCCCCCGGACTCATTTCACCGTCATTGTCACCTTCATCTCATTTAGACGCTGAATAACCTGAGATGTTGATAAAGCGTCGTAAAATAACCTACTAAAAATGTAGCTTGATTTTTTATATAAAACATCATCAGGGAAATATTTATTTACAAGGTAATGTCATTATTTCTAAATTTTGTTACATATTCCATCCAGACGACTTGTATTCGATTCCCAGCCCGATCGTGATGGAATTTATGGTGGACAAACATTTGTTGCAAATATAAGGAAGCATAGCGAAAATACGGACTTTGTAGTCGGAATATACCCTTCACCTCGTGAGCTAAGGCATATTGATTAACTATGTAATGACTGGATTGCCCTTGATGGCGGGATGGCAACATAACCGTGACGGAGACTTGAGACCAGGAAACACGCACTTAAGGAAACTGTCACGACTCAGAATGGACTCTTCATTGCATCTTGTGAAACGACAGATTTATAATCATCATATCCAGTATCAGTACATTAATTATTACCATTATTATCTCTATCGCTAAATCACTACTTTTGCAGTCACGATCATGTCTGTCACTAGTATCATTGCTATCTACACTGCCATCACTAACGCTATCATCGCTGTAATTATCGTCATCTGTTCAAGTGTATCTCAGATTTTTTAAAATGAGGCCCCCATTTTTTTACTTACTTCAGTGCGACCCCCTGACCTAAGATGTAGCTTCTGTAATTTCACTGAAGATTTTATGTATTTCATTCCTGTACCTATCGCAACACTTCTGTAATTTCTGAAGCATGACAAAATATAATTTGAGCGCAAGTTGCATCATTTCCGCCTAACTGTCGTCTCTCAGATGCTTATTAGAGGCCCTGTCTCCGCTTTGCCTTGCCCCAATCTCAAGGATGTTATTGTCTGTAGTGGCTCTTCACGTAGCCTCCACTCTCAATGAGTTTTAATTCATCTGCCTTCTTTTTGTGGGGACATCGAAATATTTAGTTGACGCCGTCCCAGTGACGCATCGTGGCAGTGTATTATTGGTACTTGTGTCACTCTTCTCCGAACGTCTACAACAGTACTACCCTAGTGAACTATAAAAATTTACTGCGTCACCTTATCCCTCAAATGAAAGTATTCCACACATTAATAGGCTACTTGTACACCCTTCATAAAATGAACAAGATAAACATACACATTTCCAGTTTTGTTAAAATATTATATAAGACGAAAGAAACATTTACATAGAGTTCTAAGATGAAGAAAACAATCACACTTGTTATCACCCTTGGTTTAAATTTTTTTGTGGCTCACATGTGCTTGGCGAATCTTACAAATGTATTTTATGTTTGGACGAATATGGGATAAATTCACTCGCATTTCTTCATTCAGCATTTTCAAACTCCCACGTTTCACTGTTTTGATATTGGTCATCACAGAAAATCTTGCTTCGCAATGATATGTGGTTGAAAACTGCAACAAAACCACAAGAGCCCATTTAGCAAGATGCGGAAAATCTTCTTCAAGCGAAATCCAGAATCTGTCCAAATCATCTCTTTGGTGTTTTAACTTCAAGTTCCTATCATTTTTAATCTCTGTCAATTCTTCTTCTTCTGCTAAGAAAAGTCCACTAACTCCAGATGACAAAAATGGATTTCTTATCCAGTCATCATAAGCATTTGTGTTCATATCTGGGAAGTAACCTTCGAGTTCATCTTTGAGTAATGTTAGATAGTTGTAAATTGAATCATTTATATCGTTCTTCGTATCACAGTGAGATGTATTTGGGAACATTTCATAGCTGTCCTCTTTCACTTTCCGAGACCAAATTGCTAACTTGTCTCGTAAGGCAGATATTTTGTCTGTTGCAGTTAAGATATTCTCATCCTTATCTTGCAGACTAGACTTGTATTTGTATACTACAACCATATGCACATCTATGCGTCTGTCAAGGACACGTATCTACAAGGCAGCTAGGTAAGCAAGAGGCGACCAGCGATTTTCTTACTTCATTTCAGTTATCATGAGTTAATAGCATAAAAATAATGAAATATACCAGACAGTTCGCGACACTCCATAAACCTTCAGGCGACACCCAGTTTGTAATGCACTGGTCTACAACGTTGACAGCGAATGCAGCAACGTGATCTGGTCATTATCGAGGTGAGCGACATTTATTTTAAAAATCTTATCTAAAACATGCTGCATGATGTACGGACAGTAAGACTGTATTTATGAAAGGTTTCGGTTTTTGGAAGTTTTATTTATGGCCCTAGGCTAGTAATTATTTGGTTCTTTCTCATTTCTCATTTTACGATATACAGGGTGGAAGTGAAATAATTCTGCAGATTGAAAGGGTCGTTAGGTACACTTAAATGAATAGAAACCTGTATTATGTTTTGTGATTGAATTCACGGTTAATTAGAAAATTAAGTTGGAAGTTTCAACACTCAGGCAACATCGCCGCTAACACACTGCTCTTTCTTCTCGTAATACAGATGTAAGAGGTCAAGGAACCTCAGATCTGTTTCCCTAGATGAACTACCTTCTAACCCCCTTCTCTGGCTACAACGTTGCAATCTGGTCTGATTGTTCAGTGGCTTTAAATGAGAGGTTTTTAAATTAAGTTTACACAAGAACTATCCACGCTATTGAAATACGCCACAAAAAATAGGAGACATTTCTTTCGGAACGATCCTCGTACGTCTATCATGCAACTCTTCTGAAAAACCTATTTCGGAAGAGTTGAGCAATTATATCCACATCTTGTTACTCTTCAGTTCACAGTGAATAAATTAATGGTAAATGAACAAATTAATGAACCTGTTAATTTAGTAATGAATGAAATAAAAGACGAATGAAAGCAATGTATATGTTACAGTCAGAACGCGAATCGAAGTTTCTAGGAACTTCTAGTTCTGACAGAGCTGTGTAGGAAATTCTAGTTTTCACTTACGTAATTCAGTTACATCTAGAAATAACTATGGATCTTTAGGAAATTCAAGTTTTGATCGCCCTTTCCCTTGATTTAACCTTTTAGAATTTTCACAGTTTATATTTACACAATCACAAAAATATATTATGCGTGAGCCATTTTGTAAAAATTGCACTAAAAGAATATCGAAGTAGGGAGAACAGGGTGTACACGTAAAAGCCGATACGATTTGGTAGCGACTGATACTGATTTACCATAAACGAAAAATCTTATGCACTACAGGCATGTTGTAAGACGTTGCTTCTGATTGGATAATATGAACATGTCGACACCTGTGGAGTAACGGTTAGCTCGTCTGGCCGCGAAACCAGGTAGCCCGGGTTCGATTTCCGGTCGGGGCAAGTTACCTGGTTGAGGTTTTTTCCGGGGTTTTCCCTCAACCCAATAGGCGCAAATGCTGGGTAACTTTCGGTGCTAGACCCTGGACTCGTTTCACCGGCATTATTACCTTCATCTCATTCAGACGCTAAATAACCTAAGATGTTGATAAAGCGTCGTAAAATAACCTACTAATATATATATATATATATATATATATATATATATATATGAACATGTCATTCCTTAGTCCTACCAGAATTTCTGTTATTTCATTTGTTGAAATTAATTCGTACATAGAGCTAGAGTTTTCCCACAACCTCAAGAAGTAACAATAATAGATCTTCAAAAATAATGCATTAACACGTTCTAAAACCGTTACAACGGGTTTTTACTAATAACAATTAGTTATTTCTAGATCTAACTTAATTACATTAGTCAAAACTACAATTTCCTAACCGACCATAGTTATTTCTAGATGCAGCTGAATTACGTAAGTGAAAACTACATGGAATCATTGGAACAACCTTTTTAATAACATGTCTATTACGACACCTAACATTGCATTTCTCATCCAATCACCAATTTGGATTTGAAGCAGCAGCCTGATATTGACACTTCGTAGATGTTGTATGATTATTTTTATATATTTCTATTTACTGATGAGAATTTCCTAAAGATCTTTGTTGTAACTAGAATTTTCTAAAGATCTTTGTTATAACTAGAATTTCCTACAGATCTTTGTTATAACTATAATTTTCTAAAGATCTTTGTTATAACTAGAATTTCCTAAAGATCTTTGTTGTAACTAGAATTTCTTAAAGATCTTTGTTATAACTAGAATTTCCTTAGAAACTTCGGGTTTTGACGGATTTTGCTTTCTGACTAAAACATATATACCAATAAGTAAATAACAACTGAATACATTAACTGTTAAAATTACTGATTGTCTGAAAACACTTTTGAAGAAATTAATTTACTGGCGATCAATGATGAATGAGTATTCTAGGTAGCGAATTTATAGAAAGATTAATAAATGAACGATAAGGTTTGAAAGGAACACAGAAGACGCGGTGCAGGTTTAAAAAGAAGTGAAGACGATGACATCAAACAAGAAAGAGAGTACGAGAGTTCGCCCGTAATTGGTTCGGACGTCTGTTCTTATTTATTGCCTGGCAGAGCGGGACGAGGCCCCGAGGCCAATTTATTTATTTGCGTAGTAAAAACAATAGCAGTCAGCGAGGAGGAGGGGGGGGGGGTTCTTTCATAAGATGAAGCAAACGGTCCATTGCCCCGTTAAACAACCACAGAAAAGGTCATAACAATTTTGCGTTTGTCCTTGTCGCGGACTCGCCGGCTGGCGACGCACGGAGGGACGAGGGGGTTGTCTGCTGGAACCTGGGTACCCAGCGAACCTTAGTGTAGTCAGCCGGTGTGGGTTTGCAATGTGCCTAGTTTCAGGGTTAGCGCAATAGATCGTAACAGGTCGTAGTGCTGGGCCATAGTGCCCCTGTCCCGTAAATTCCGCTCCATTCCCGTCGTGGGCAGAGTGTAAGTATCATTTACGAAATTCTTGTACTCAAAATTTAATGACAACGCAAATGTATTTCGAGAGAAGCTCAGCTGTTCCATGTAGGCAATATAAAAGTATAAAATAGGATCTGCATTGCAATAATGAATGTGTGAAACTCGATAAATGATATAGTCAGCACAACAATAGAAATGATACGAATGTAGTGTTAAAAATATGAAGAATGCTTACTCGTTATAGTTATTTTTTTTTTCCGAAACAGTTTAGTTTATCGTATTATCAGTTATATTCCTTCATAGGAGCGTTCGCCAGGAAACAGGTTCCACTCGGGCAAATTTCTTCGGTCTGCCACTGTTATAGATCGAACGCGACTTCCGAAAATAATGTGTGCATTTTCCCAAAGATTTCAACGAGTTAATAGAAACAAGTTATGACAAACAATGAAAGATAGGAATATAGCTTTCTTTCTTTTTTCTTACTTTCTTTCTCTTTCTTTCTTTCTTTCCTACTTCATTTCCTTTCTATTCTTTCGTCCTTTCCATTTTCATTTTCATTAATTCTTTCTTCTTCCTTCCTTTCTTTACTGTTTCCTTTCTTTTTCATTCTTTCCTCCTTCTGTCTTTTTCATTTTGTTTATTTCTTTCCTTCTCTCTTTTTTATTTCTTTCTGTTTTCTTTATTCTTTCTTTTTTACTTTCTTTCCTACTTTTTTCATTCTTTCTTGCACCTTTTTATTCATTTCTTTATTTATTCATTTCTTACTTTTTTCTTTCTTCTTTTTCTTCCTTTCTTTCCTACTTTTTCATTCTTTCATCCTTCTTTCTATTTTAATTTCTTTTCTTCTTCCTTGCTTTCTTTCCTACTTCCTTTCTTTTTCATTCTTTCTTCCTTGTTTCTTTTCTCATTTTCTTTCTTTGTTGTTTCTTTATTTCATACTTTCTTTCTTACTTCCTGTGCCTTTTCATTTTATTTCTTTTTCATTCCTTTCTTTCTTACTTCCTTCCTTTTCCATTCTTTCTTTTCTCATTTGCTTTTTCTTTCCTTCTTTATTTCTCTCGTTCATTCTTTCTTCCTTTTTCTTTCTTTCCCTGGTTTTTCCATTCGTTTTTTTTCCCATTTTATTAATTTCTTCCTTCTACTTCTTTCTTCTCATTTATTCCCTTTTCCCTCATTATTTCCTTCCATTGTCCCTATTTCTCATCTTCCCTTCCGTTTTCGCTTCTTTTGACCTATTCCTCTGTTATTATAGTTTTTCTTTCATTCATTCTTATTATCTTTTTCATATTGTTCACTTGCTCTTTATAATTTTTATTTCGAATATATTCTTCTGCTATCCTTTTTCTCTTATTCTTCTCTTCTATTTTGCCTCCTCTTTATATTATTCTCTTACGTTCTACTCTTCTTCGCCTAATATTCTCCTTATCTCCTTCTTCTACTCAGTATTTTCTTTTCATTCCCATCTTGTGCTTTTCTCTTTCCGTTATTTTCTTCTCACTTGTTCTCTCCTTTTCCTCTTTATTATATTGTTCTGTCTCATTTCCCCCCTTCCTCATCTTCTTCTCTGTAGTTTTCCTCCCTTTCATTCATAATCTTTTCCTTTCACCCTTTTCCCCTGTTTACATACTTTATTTAATTTACTCCGTTCTTCATCATCCCTTTGTGTTTCTCTTTTTCCGCCTCATAATTTTCTTCTCACTTTCTTTTCTTCCTCAAATTATCTAAATTTCTCTTCTTTCTTCATTTTCCTATTTCTCTCCTATTTGTTTTCAGTTGTTTACTTCTTTTTCCTTCCTTTCCTCTATTTTTTTCCTTTCTTGCTTCCTCATCTTTATTTTTATCTTCTTCTTCACACGTTTTCCTTTTCCTTCCTTTTCTTATATTTTTTTCTTTTCCTCCTCATTTTCCTCTTCCTTTCCTCATCTTTTCTTCTTCTTCATATTCCTTTCCTTCGCATTTCCTCTTTATTCTCCATGTCTTCCGTTCTCCTCCCCCCTGTTTTCCCTTTTTCTCATCTTATCTTCCATTTTCCTTTCTTTCTCTCATATTCTTCACTTACTTTTCCTATGTTCTTCCTGAAATTCTTCTCTCAATTTTTCTTTCCTTCTTTTCTCATTTTATTTTTTTCTCATTCTCTTCATTTGCTTCTCATTTTCCCTTACTACTCATTTTCTTCCTTACTCTTTTTCCTTCTGCTTTCTCTTTCTGTATTTTTATACAATATATCGTCTGCGTTTTTGTCATACTATCCTAATTATTTTCCCTTTTTCCATTTATTTCTTCCTTCCATTTTTCTTTCTTTTCTTCCTCGTCACATCATTTCCCTTATTTTCTCCTTCCCTATTCATTTCACTTTTTCTTCAACTTTCTCTTCCTGGTCATCTCTTCTTCGTTCTTATGTTTTCTTCCTGCTGTTCATCTTTTCTTTTCCTCGCCTTTTGCTCTTCCTACTCATCTCTTTTTCCTCCTTAGCTCCCTTCCTGATACTCATTTCTTCTTTTTCTCATCTTTTCATCTTCGTACTCATCTCTTCTTCCCCTTATTGTTCTTTTTTTGTACTCATCTCTTTTTATCCTCATCCTTTTCTTTTCCTACCCATCTCTTCTTCCTTTGCTGCTCTTCCTCTTACTCATTTCTTCTTTTTTTCATCTTTTTATCTTCTTACTCATCTCTTCTCCCTCATTTTGTTCTCTTTATGCTACTCATCTCTTCTTTTCCTCATCTTTTTCTCATCCTACTCATCTCTTCTTCCTTTGCTCCTCTTCCTCCTACTCATTTCTTCTTTTCCTTATCTTTTTCTCTTTCTACTCATTTCTTCTTCTTCATATTGTTCTCTTTATGCTACTCATTTCTTCTTTTCCTCATCTTTTTCCCTTTCTACTCATCCCTTCTTCTTCATATTGTTCTCTTTATGCTACTTATTTCTTCTTTTCCTCATTTTTTCTCTTCCTACTCATCACTACTTCCTTTGCTCCTCTTCCTCCTACTCATTTCTTCTTTTCTTCATATTTTTCTCTTTCTACTCATCTCTTCTTCCTTTGCTCCTCTTCCTCCTACTCATCTTTTTTTATCCTCATCTTTTTCTCTTCCTACCCATCTCTTCTTCCTTTGCTCCTCTTCCTCCTACTCATTTCTTCTTTTCCTCATCTTTTTCTCTTTCTACTTATCTCCTTTTCCTCCTTCTCATTTCTTTTTTTTTTCCTCATCTTTTTCTCTTCCTACTCATCTCTTCTTCATTTGCTCCTCTTCCTCCTACTCATCTCTTCTTTTCTTCATCTTTTTTTCTCTTCCTACTCATCTCTTCTTCCTTTGCTCCTCTTCCTCCTACTCATCTCTTCTTTTCTTCATCTTTTTTTCTCTTCCTACTCATCTCTTCTTCCTTTGCTCCTCTTCCCTCACTCATCTTTTCTGTTCCTCATCTTTTTCTCTTCTTACTCATTTATTCTTCCTTTGCTCCTCTTCCTTTTACCCATCTTTTCTTTTCCTCATCTTTTTCTCTTCTTACTCATCTCTTCTTCCTTTGCTCCTCTTCCTCCTACTCATTTCATCTTTTCCTCATCTTTTTCTCTTTCTACTTATCTCCTCTTCCTCCTACTCATTTCTTCTTTTCCTCATCTTTTTCTCTTCCTACTCATCTCTTCTTCATTTGCTCCTCTTCCTCCTACTCATCTCTTCTTTGCCTCATCTTTTTTTTTCTCTTCCTACTCATCTCTTCTTCCTTTGCTCCTCTTCCTCCTACTCATCTCTTCTTTTCTTCATCTTTTTTTCTCTTCCTACTCATCTCTTCTTCCTTTGCTCCTCTTCCTCCTACTCATCTCTTCTTTTCTTCATCTTTTTTTCTCTTCCTACTCATCTCTTCTTCCTTTGCTCCTCTTCCTCTTACTCATCTTTTCTGTTCCTCATCTTTTTCTCTTCTTACTCATTTATTCTTCCTTTGCTCCTCTTCCTTTTACCCATCTCATCTTTTTCTCTTCTTACTCATCTCTTCTTCCTTTGCTCCTCTTCCTCCTACTAATCTCTACTTTTCCTCATCTTTTTCTCTTCCTACTCATCTCATCTTCCTTTGCTCCTCTTCCTCCTACTCATCTCTTCTTTCCCTCATCTGTTTTTCTTCTTACTCATCTCTTCTTCCTTTGCTCCTCTTCCTTTTACCCATCTTTCCTTTTCCTCATCTTTTTCTCTTCTTACTCATCTCTTCTTCCTTTGCTCCTCTTCCTCCTACCCATCTCTTCTTTCGCTCATCTGTTTTTCTTCTTACTCATCTCTTCTTCCTTTGCTCCTCTTCCTTTTACCCATCTTTTCTTTTCCTCACCTTTTTCTCTTCTTACTCATCTCTTCTTCCTTTGCTCCTCTTCCTCCTACTAATCTCTACTTTTCCTCATCTTTTTCTCTTCCTACTCATCTCTTCTTCCTTTGCTCCTCTTCCTCCTACTCATCTCTTCCTTCCCTCATCTGTTTTTCTTCTTACTTATCTCTTCTTCCTTTGCTCCTCTTCCTTTTACCCATCTTTTCTTTTCCTCATCTTTTTCTCTTCTTACTCATCTCTTCTTCCTTTGTTCCTCTTCCTCCTACTCATCTCTTCTTTCCCTCATCTTTTTTTCTTCTTACTCATCTCTTCTTCCTTTGCTCCTCTTCCTTTTGCCCATCTTTTCTTTTCCTCATCTTTTTCTCTTCTTACTCATCTCTTCTTCCTTTGCTCCTCTTCCTCCTACTAATCTCTACTTTTCCTCATCTTTTTCTCTTCCTACTCATCTCTTCTTCCTTTGCTCCTCTTCCTCCTACTCATCTCTTCTTTCCCTCATCTGTTTTTCTTCTTACTCATCTCTTCTTCCTTTGCTCCTCTTCCTTTTACCCATCTTTTCTTTTCCTCATCTGTTTTTCTTCTTACTCATCTCTTCTTCCTTTGCTCCTCTTCCTTTTACCCATATTTTCTTTTCCTCATCTTTTTCTCTTCTTACTCATCTCTTCTTCCTTTGCTCCTCTTCCTCCTACTCATCTCTTCTTTTCCTCATCTGTTTTTCTTCTTACTCATCTCTTCTTCCTTTGCTCCTCTTCCTCCTACTCACCTCTTCTTTTCTTCAATATTTTTTTCTCTTCCTACTCATCTCTTCTTCCTTTGCTCCTCTTCCTCCTACTCATCTCTTCTTTCCCTCATCTGTTTTTCTTCTTACTCATCTCTTCTTCCTTTGCTCCTCTTCCTTTTACTCATCTTTTCTTTTCCTCATCTTTTTCTCTTCCTACTCATCTCTTCTTCCTTTGCTCCTCTTCCTTTTACCCATCTGTTCTTTTCCTCATCTTTTTCTCTTCTTACTCATCTCTTCTTCCTTTGCTCCTCTTCCTCCTACTCATCTCTTCTTTCCCTCATCTGTTTTTCTTCTTACTCATCTCTTCTTCCTTTGCTCCTCTTCCTTTTACCCATCTTTTCTTTTCCTCTTTTTCTCTTCTTACTCATCTCTTCTTCATTTGCTCCTCCTCCTCCTACTCATCTCTTCTTTCCCTCATCTGATTTTCTTCTTACTCATCTCTTCTTCCTCTGCTCCTCTTCCTTTTACCCATCTTTTCTTTTCCTCATCTTTTTCTCTTCTTACTCATCTCTTCTTCCTTTGCTCCTCTTCCTCCTACTCATCTCTTCTTTCCCTCATCTGTTTTTCTTCTTACTCATCTCTTCTTCCTTTACTCCTCTTCCTTTTACCCATCTTTTCTTTTCCTCATCTGTTTTTCTTCTTACTCATCTCTTCTTCCTTTGCTCCTCTTCTTTTTACCCATCTTTTCTTTTCCTCATCTTTTTCTCTTCTTACTCATCTCTTCTTCCTTTACTCCTCTTCCTCGTACTCATCTCTTCTTTTCCTCATCTGTTTTTCTTCTTACTCATCTCTTCTTCCTTTGCTCCTCTTCCTCCTACTCATCTCTTCTTTTCTTCATCTTTTTTTCTCTTCCTACTCATCTCTTCTTCCTTTGCTCCTCTTCCTCCTACTCATCTCTTCTTTCCCTCATCTGTTTTTCTTCTTACTCATCTCTTCTTCCTTTGCTCCTCTTCCTTTTACTCATCTTTTCTTTTCCTCATCTTTTTCTCTTCCTACTCATCTCTTCTTCCTTTGCTCCTCTTCCTTTTACCCATATTTTCTTTTCCTCATCTTTTTCTCTTGTTACTCATCTCTTCTTCCTTTGCTCCTCTTCCTCCTACTCATCTCTTCTTTCCCTCATCTGTTTTTCTTCTTACTCATCTCTTCTTGCTTTGCTCCTCTTCCTTTTACCCATCTTTTCTTTTCCTCATCTTTTTCTCTTCTTACTCATCTCTTCTTCCTTTGCTCCTCTTCCTCCTACTCATCTCTTCTTTCCCTCATCTGTTTTTCTTCTTACTCATCTCTTCTTCCTCTGCTCCTCTTCCTTTTACCCATCTTTTCTTTTCCTCATCTTTTTCTCTTCTTACTCATCTCTTCTTCCTTTGCTCCTCTTCCTCCTACTCATCTCTTCTTTCCCTCATCTGTTTTTCTTCTTACTCATCTCTTCTTCCTTTGCTCCTCTTCCTTTTACCCATCTTTTCTTTTCCTTATCTTTTTCTCTTCTTACTCATCTCTTCTTCCTTTGCTCCTCGTCCTCCTACTCATCTCTTCTTTTCCTCATCTGTTTTTCTTCTTACTCATCTCTTCTTCCTTTGCTCCTCTTCCTTTTACCCATCTTTTCTTTTCCTCATCTTTTTCTCTTCTTACTCAGCTCTTCTTCTTTTGCTCCTCTTCCTCCCACTCATTTCTTCTTTTCCTCATCGTTTTCTCTTTCTACTCATCTCTTCTTCCTCCTTATGTCCTCTTCCTACTACTCATCTCTTCGTTTCCTCATCTCTTTCTCTTCCTGATCATCTTTTATTCCTTTGCTCTTCTTCCTCCTATTCTCTTCCTGTTACTCTGCTTCTCCGCGTCCCTGCGTTTCCAGAATTCATGAATACCTCCTAATGGACATTTTGTGAAGCCCTGCACACACACAAAAAACCGATGTTGTTGCCGTATTTTAGCACGGCGCTGGTTAATACGTTGAAGGTCTTCCTGTATTCCAGGCGCTGAAGGTCAGCGTGTTCTGCCTGCCATGCCGCCGGCTTGAAGATGTTCGTCTCAACTCTGGCAGTTGGACTGTGTCGTGTTCGGGCGTGGAAACCCTGCTCCTCTGTTTGTGCACCAGTTTGGGACTCCAGAACAGCAAGACTGCACGCACCAGCACCCTAAGGTAAGACCTGATCTGATGACGTCATCTATTACAGTGCGGGCATGCCGCTAGAAGCTGGCACGGTGGAAAACTGAGGCGACGTGAATTCAATACAGACTCGCTCAGTGGCAACGTAGTAGCCATGATTTATGACCTTTTTATTATTCCTTATGGACCGTCATGAGCATTTTATAGCGCTCAAATGTCAGTATGATTTTCCGTATTTATACATTACTTCATAGAGCTTCTTTCATCAATTGTTATGAAGAAATATTTTTGAGATAATATGATTAACTACAATTGTAGCGGTTCTCAAACTGTGGTAGTTTTAGGTGGTACACCTTTAAATTTATACAAATAACCAATTGTTTCATTCGAAAGTGTGTCACAAATAGTCACCAGTCGTAAGCTATCAGGCTGTCAAAGTTCCAGTTCTAGTGCTGGCGACTCTAACTAGTGTTTTGTTTCGGCTTAAGTGTTTTTAATATCCCCAAAAGTCAAATGTCGATGTCTGGTTGTTTTGAAAGCGTAGTTAAAGAAAATTTCATTATATTCGTCTCAATTCAGAAGTGGTGGCTGACATAAAGGGGCAGTGCTATTATTTGAAAACAGTTGTTTGAAGCTAATACAGAAATTCTTAGTTCAGAACTTTGGTTTACAAAAAAATATCCATTTTTACTCGTGAAAAGAACAATTCCTTCAAAGGTTTCTGTTAAAAAATCGTTAATGAAGCTTACTTGTGGTAGTGGTCTTCATATATCTTCTCTAGAAAAACACTGCCAGATTTTTTTATTCAAAAGCAAAAGTAGCACTCATAGCTGCTTATAAATACAGTAGAATATTTTCAAGACAACGTACTAATGTGAAAGGGGATCCGGATCTTTCGTTACGAATTACTCGTCTTGTGTCTTTTAGTGATTAGTCTCACACATTACATTTTCGTCAGAGGACTGTAGGTTACATAAAACACTTTTGTTACAACTGTATGTCACCCGATACTCGTTCATTAAGTTTCCATGATATTTAATTTTATAATATCGCAAAACAGTTCCACGGCTTCTGTTTTTCTAATATCGCAAAATATGCTTACGGTTTTATTTTATTCCATCGCAAAATATTTCCATTGTTTTTATTAAAGCGTTTCCATGTTTTTTTTTATTTTCATAGTATCTCAAGACATTTTCATGGTTTCTGTTTTTCTAGTCTCGCTAAGCGTTTACATAGGAAAACGTTTCCATGGTTTTTAGTTTTATAGTAAGCCTATCGCAAAATGTTTCCATGGTTTTTATTTTCATAGTATGGAAAAACGTTTCCATGGCTTTATTTTTATAGTATCGCAAACCGTTTCCATGGTTTTAAGTTTTATAGTATGGTAAAATGTTCCATGGTTTTTTTATAGTATCGCAAAACGTTTCCATGGTTTTAAGTTTTATAGTATTGTAAAACGTTTCCATGGTTTTATTTTTATAGTATCGCAAAACGTTTTCATGGTTTTAAGTTTTATAGTATCGCAAAACGTTTCCATGGTTTTAAGTTTTATAGTATAGTGAAACGTTTCCATGGTTTTATTTTTATAGTATGGTAAAACGTTTCCATGGTTTTAAGTTTTATAGTATGGTAAAACGTTTCCATGGTTTTATTTTTATAGTATCGCAAAACGTTTCCATGGTTTTAAGTTTTATAGTATGGTAAAACGTTTCCATGGTTTTATTTTTATAGTATCGCAAACCGTTTGCATGATTTTAAGTTTTATAGTATGGTAAAACGTTTCCATGGTTTTATTTTTATAGTATCGCAAAACGTTTCCATGGTTTTAAGTTTTATAGTATGGTAAAACGTTTCCATGGTTTTATTTTTATAGTATCGCAAACAGTTTGCATGGTTTTAAGTTTTATAGTATGGTAAAACGTTTCCATGTGTTTACTTTTATAGTATCGCAAAACGTTTCCATGGCTTTAAGTTTTATAGTATGGTAAAACGTTTCCATGGTTTTATTTTTATAGTATCGCAAACCGTTTCCATGGTTTTAAGTTTTATAGTATGGTAAAATGTTCCATGGTTTTTTTATAGTATCGCAAAACGTTTCCATGGTTTTAAGTTTTATAGTATTGTAAAACGTTTCCATGGTTTTATTTTTATAGTATCGCAAAACGTTTTCATGGTTTTAAGTTTTATAGTATCGCAAAACGTTTCCATGGTTTTAAGTTTTATAGTATAGTGAAACGTTTCCATGGTTTTATTTTTATAGTATGGTAAAACGTTTCCATGGTTTTAAGTTTTATAGTATGGTAAAACGTTTCCATGGTTTTATTTTTATAGTATCGCAAAACGTTTCCATGGTTTTAAGTTTTATAGTATGGTAAAACGTTTCCATGGTTTTATTTTTATAGTATCGCAAACCGTTTGCATGATTTTAAGTTTTATAGTATGGTAAAACGTTTCCATGGTTTTATTTTTATAGTATCGCAAAACGTTTCCATGGTTTTAAGTTTTATAGTATGGTAAAACGTTTCCATGGTTTTATTTTTATAGTATCGCAAACAGTTTGCATGGTTTTAAGTTTTATAGTATGGTAAAACGTTTCCATGTGTTTACTTTTATAGTATCGCAAAACGTTTCCATGGCTTTAAGTTTTATAGTATGGTAAAACGTTTCCATGGTTTTATTTTTATAGTATCGCAAAACGTTTCCATGGTTTTATTTTTATAGTATCGCAAACCGTTTCCATGGTTTTAAGTTTTATAGTATGGTAAAACGTTTCCATGGTTTTATTTGTATAGTATCGCAAACCGTTTCCATGGTTTTAAGTTTTATAGCATGGTAAAACGTTTCCATGGTTTTATTTTTATAGTATCGCAAAACTTTTCCATGGTTTTAAGTTTTATAGTATCGCAAAACGTTTCCATGGTTTTATTTTTATAGTATCGCAAACCGTTTGCATGGTTTTAAGTTTTATAGTATGGTAAAACGTTTCCATGGGTTTATTTTTATAGTATCGCAAAACCTTTCCATGGTTTTAAGTTTTATAGTAAGCTTATGGTAAAACGTTTCCATGGTTTTATTTTTATAGTATCGCAAACCGTTTGCATGGTTTTAAGTTTTATAGTATGGTAAAACGTTTCCATGGGTTTATTTTTATAGTATCGCAAAACGTTTCCATGGTTTTAAGTTTTATAGTATGGTAAAACGTTTCCATGGTTTTATTTTTATAGTATCGCAAAACGTTTTCATGGTTTTTAGTTTTATACTATAGAAAAACGTTTCCATGGTTTTATTTGTATAGTATCGCAAAACGTTTCCATGATTTTAAGTTTTATAGTATCGCAAACGTTTTATAGTATGACAAAACATTTCCAAGGTTTTATTTTTATAGTATCGCAAAACGTTTCCATAGTTTTTAGTTTTATAGTACGGCAAAATTTTTCATGATTTTATTTTTATAGTATCGCAAATTGTTTTATTTTTTTTTATAACAAAGCGAAGTTTTTGATGGTTTTTATTTTTATAATATCGCAAAACACTTCCATGAGTTTCAATTTTTCTAGTATCGCAAAACATTTCCACGTTTCTTATGTTTATAATGTCTCAAAACGTTTCCATGGTTTTATTTTTATAGTATCGCAAACGTTTTCATGGTTTTAGTTTTATAGTATGACAAAACATTTCCAAGGTTTTATTTTTATAGTATCGCAAAACGTTTCCATAGTTTTTAGTTTTATAGTATGGCAAAATGTTTTCATGATTTTATTTTTTTTGTATCGCAAATTGTTTTATTTTTTTAAACATAGCGAAGTTTTTGATGGTTTTCATTTTTATAATATCGCAAAACACTACCATGAGTTTCATTTTTCTAGTATCGCAGAACATTTCCACGATACTTATGTTTATAATGCCTCAAAACGTTTCCATGGTTTTATTTTTATAGTATCGCAAAAGTTCTCTTGGTTTTTAGTTTTATAGCAGGTATGGCAAAATGTTTCCATGGTTTTATTTTTACAGTATCGCAAAACGTTTCCATAGTTTTTAGTTTTATAGTACGGCGAAATGCTTTCATGATTTTATTTTTATTGTATCGCAAATTGTTTTATTTTTTTTATAACGTAGCGAAGTTTTTTGATGGTTTTTATTTTTATAATATCGCAAAACGTTTCCATGAGTTTCATTTTTCTAGTATCGCAGAACATTTCCACTATTCTTATGTTTATAACGTCTCGAAAAGTTTCGTTTGTTTTCATTTTCGTAGACTCGTAAAACATTCTTTTTTTTTTTTCATATTTAGCTGAAATTATTGCAGACATACAGTATGTATATTAATTAGAACTTTAAATGGCTAAAAATGTATATCCTAGTGACGAATCTCGTAGTTATATACACTGTAGAGTCCTGTGACGAAAAGCTCTGCGACAAACAGATTGTGACAAATCCTTACATTGACGAAAAGTCTGTGACAAAACCCCTAGACCCATGTTAAGGTAGTTTTCCTTCTTTAGTGCTTGGTTATAGTCTCCCCTCCCGAAAATTTAATTTCATTGCACAGGAATTCGTGCATTATTATATTGAGTTAGTGGCATCCGTTTGAATTTGTTTGTGTTGCATCGCCTCAAGCTGTGACCTTGTCCTCAGACCACAATATGAGCAGAAAGCCCGCTATATGCCGCTGTCTCGTCTTCATGCTACCGTAGGATGAAGTCCTTGAAAAAAAAAGACGGAAATGCTGCTAGTTTATGTAATGAGCTTAATAGCACTATTACTTAGGGTGCACTAGCCCTTATGGGAACTGTTTTCTTCTTCTTCTTCTTCTTCTTCTTAATTTCTGATAGAGACTATCCATTGTCCGTTTTTCTGAGATTCTTCGTAGTTTCTTCAGAATTGAATTGAATTGAATTGAAAGAGGAGAATTGGGAGGACAAATTTAAAAAGTACGCAAAACGCGTCCATGCAAGGGGTTCGGGGCTGAAAGAAACTAAATATGTGAGCTCCAAGCCTGTTGGCCACTAGTCAAACTCCGGGTTACGCTGCTCCACTGAAGGAGTTCTAGAAAATTTTGAAGGGGAAAAACCGAAAATGGACGAAAATTCTTAAGCACCACATACGCGAGGGGACGGAAATGTAACCAAAGTGATCACGGGACGGGACGAGGAAGAAATGGCTGGTGTAAATCTGCACATTGAAATGAACTGTGTCATTTCGCAGTGCAGGAGGAGTCGAGAAGACTCTGTGCTTCTTCAGAGAATATTGCGAATCTTATAAGGCCTTTACAGTCTCTCATACGCATAGCGTCGTCCCTAGTGTTTTTTTTTTAGTTGTCATCTAGCCTTTGGATCCGAGGTTCTGGGTTTGAAGCCTGCCGAGAACGATGTATTTAAAAGGCGATAAAATCCTTAAACATGGTTTCCTTCGGAAAGTAAGTATAGTTTGGAGGAGTAATAGTTAACATAAGGAATTTTATGTAACATAATCATAGGCATTTGTTAATATCAAACCAATTGAACTCAAAAGAGAACTAATATTTGAGGAGAAAAATTCGCTCCGGCGCCGGGGATCGAACCCAGGTCCTTGGTTCTACTTACCAAGCGCTCTGACCACTGAGCCGAATTCAATCCACAGCACCGGATCGAACCTTCCTCCTTCAGTGTTTCCTTTGTGGCCTGATTTCAAGTTAGGCATATATGTTGACGTATATGTCTAGTGTCAACTGCCATTATACTAGGAGCGCACTCAATTGAGTGACTTGTTTGGCCGGGATTCCGGAGTTATGATGCACTACTACCTATGAGAATATGCTGGATTTATTAATTTGTCCTACAGAATAATATCTGTAATGTTGACAATTAATATTTGAGGAGGAAGGTTCGATCCGGTGCTGTGGATTGAATTTGGCGTAGCTCAGTGGTCAGAGCGCTTGGTACGTAAAACCAAGGACTCGGGTTCGATCCCCGGCGCCGGAGCGAATTTTTCTCCTCAAATATTGTCAACATTACAGAGATTATTCTGTAGGACAAATTAATAAATCCATAATAATAAGAGAACTGTTAATGAACTTACTGCGAAATCTGTCCTAGAATTAATGAAAGAGATTTACACAACAGATAGTAATAAGTATCTAGCTTCCACACGCACCACAAATCATGGAATAGAATGGAATTTACAGTAGCCTCAGCCTTGCGACCTTTCACGATCTTTTGCGCTAACCCTCAACTTAGGCGCATTCTCAAATCCACACCGGCTCACTACACTAAGGTTCGCTGCGTACCCAGGTTTCGAGCAGGCAACCCCACTCGTACCTAGGCCAGCCCCCTCCATGCATCGCCAGCCGGCAATTGGAATGACGAAGAAATAGAGAAATGTTGACGGAATGTTGTGGATGCCTAATATGGAGAAACGGAAAAACCCCGAAAAAAAATCAACTGCGATTTTGTTCACCACAAGTGTGATCGTGGATTTATCTCAGAAATCTCAGACCTCGAATGACATTTGTTAGGACTATTTCGTGAATGAAAGAAATATGTAAATAATATTGCCCGAAAATTAGCTCATAAAATGTTAATAATTGTATAATTATTTATGAATACTTAACCTATTCAGACATCATGAAGTTGAAATAGATCAATATCTGTTACTGCAATAAAGGAATTGGATGTTATTCAGTAATGCCAATTGAGAAAAGCGAAATACAGGTTTAACAATGTTAATTACATATACTGCGCTTTTCTCTTGTTATAACAGAAACACATTTTCATTATCTGCTGAAATCATAATTTAATTTAAATGGACATGAAATTAGAACATGAAGATGTTGATGTGGAAGTAGGATTTCGCACTTTACTTAGTACAATGAATTCATGCTCATCGATTTACGGGAAAACAGTTGGACTAAACAAAAGAATTACTATGCGATAAATTGATAGTGATAAATCTAGCTGCAAAAATTATCGCGAGGTACGATTGTGATTGGTTGGAACTCAAAATTTAATTGCACTTCATTGGTTTAAAATGGAATGACCTCATATAAACGAAGAAATAGTCAATGAAAAATTCAAAATATGACCGGGATTTGAACCCGGGCCACCTGAATGACAGGCTGGAGATCTGACCACTCAGCCACAGCAGGGATCCACCAGAAATCATAACTCTGAAGCGAGGAGATGGGCGAAAATTTTAACTTTTACAATTTTTCAACTAGATAGTCCAGTGATGACAAAGCGCCTGCACTGCATGCTCTAAAAACCCCTCACAACATGTCTTTAAGAGCGTTGATTGTACTTTATCTTGCTAAAAACTGAACCTTGTTGAATTTGTATTGCTTGTAGTATGAGCACGCAGTGCAGGCGCTTTGACATCACTGAGATAGCCAATTTTTTACACACATCCTCCTCTCTGAATATGTAAGTATCCTACAAAATTTCATTCGTGTCACTTAAGTAATGTTTGAGTTTGTTTTGTTTAAATTAAATTTAATCGAAATAAATAATTCTTTAGACTGGGAAGTTTCGAAATTGTAGCTCGTTATATTGTTCAATACATTAAGTCGCTGGCAAAGTAAGATCTCATATGAACAGTTTAAAAGAATCTGTTGTGGTATTGTATAGGCTAAGTATGTCATCTTTTCGACATGGAACATGTGACTGCGCAAGAATAGTAAAATATGTGATATCTCAGTCAGAGGTCTGCGGATCGACACTAAATAAGGTCTTTGTCTATTAACGATGTTGGTAGCGTCTCGGATATGGAATACTGGCACTACAGCGTCCGCAAGAAACGTCCAACAGCTGCTGATTTGCTAATTGTTACAGTCGCCTTCTCCCTCGCGCAACAAGGGCCTATGAGCCGTGTGACAGTGTGGCTTTCAAACTGCGCGTATAGCAAAGATTCAGTGCGGTCTTTTTATAATTAATTGTATTGTTGTTCACTGAAGACAGTGGAATTCATTCATTTACTCGTTCACTCTTTTATTCATAGTCCTCTGTCCAAGGGGAGGTTTTTCACTACAAACCCAGCATTCTCCAGTGTTCCCTGTTTTCTCCCTTCCTTTTATTTTCCGCATATGATACATATATCTTAAATGTCGTCTATCATCTGTCTTCTTCTGTCTCGAAATTTTCTCCTGTTCACTATTCTTTCCAGTGCATCCTTCAGTAAGCAGTTTCTTCTCAGCCGGTGACCCAGCCAATGCCTTTTTCTCTTCTTGATCAGTTAGTTTTTTTGGGGGGGGGGGCAGATAAATGCGGTAGTTTCCCGTTCTTTTCCGCACACCACTCTCTCTTTCGCTTCTTAAAAGATCCCAGGAGGCCCCAGCATGCAGATGAAGAGAGTGAATTTGACTAATTGAGCCCTCTGGACTTCACCGAAATTTACCACAAGGATGTTAAATGTTATGTTTTATTTAACGACGCTCGCAACTGCAAAGGTTATATCAGCGTCGCCGGATGTGCCGGAATTTTGTCCCGCAGGAGTTCTTTTACATGCCAGTAAATCTACTGACATGAGCCTGTCGCATTTAAACACACCTAAATGCCATCGACCTGGCCCGGGATCGAACCCGCAACCTTGGCCATAGAAGGCCAGCGCTATACCAACTCGCCAACCAGGTCGACTCACCACAGGATTAGATATCAATTCTATCAGGGTTTTTGTCTTTTGATAAAGACCTTTGGGGAGGCCGAGACGTAGATGGGAGGATAATCTTAAAATGGATTTGAGGAAGGTGGGATATGATGGTAGGGACTGGATTAAACTTGCTCAGGATAGGGACTAATGGCGGGCTTAAGTGAGGGCGGCAATGAACCTCCGGGTTCTCTAAAAGCCATTTTGTTTAAGAGATTATGTGCATTGCAGCAATTCCAGAAAGAAATCACCCAGGGATGTCTTCTCTTTATAAAGGCAATTCGAACAATAACGATAAGTCACCGGCGTAGCTCAGTCGGCTAAGGCACTTTCCTGCCGACCCGGAGTTGTGCTCGGGCGCGAGTTTGATTCTCGCTTGGGCTGAGTACCTGGTTGGGTTTTTCCTAGGTTTTCCCCAATCGTAAGGCGAATGTCAGGTAATTTATGGCGAATTCTCGGTCTCATCTCGCCAAATACTATCTTGCAATCTCCAACCTCATCGACTGTAAATAACCTAGTAGTTGATACAGCGTCTTTATATAACCAAATACATTTTTTTCCGTTCACCATTCCTTGCAGTACGTCCTTGAATAGACAGTTTCTTCTTAGCCAGTGACCCAGCCAGTAATACTTGACTGTAGTATTAATTTCCAAATGAATAATAATAATAATAATAATAATAATAATAATAATAATAATAATAATAATAATAATAATAATAATAATAATAATAATTGGTCATTGGTACAAAGTGGCAGAATCTTGGATATTAGACAGAATATATTAAAATATTATCGGCTGTTGCAATGAACTTCTGGCGGAGAGCAGCAAGAAAATCAAGAAGGGAAAAAATTAGAAATCACAGAATTAGAGAAATTACGGAGATAGAAAGAACGTTATTGAAGTAATTGAAGAAAGAAGATTAAAATGATATGGACAGATTAAAAATGGAAGAATATCGAAGATGATGCTAGAGTGGACTGCGGAGGGAAGGAAAAGAAGAGGAAAACCAAGAGAACAATGGATGGATGGCGCCAGAAGAAGTAGGTCTATGAAAATTATCAACGAAGGAGAGAGCCTTTGTCCACTATGCTGGGAAAAGTACTCCTGGAGACATATTTTATTACAGTGTGTCGAAACGGAACATATCCGGAGAAAGTATCTACCATCCTCGATGCTAAGTCAGAATAGGAGTTCGCTTGCATGTCTTGAATAGAGAATGCGAACAAAAGACTGGATTGTTCCTCTTGAAGGCGAGACAGATTAGAACTTCAGCTGTTGAAGTTTGTGATGCGAACCAACGAAGGCATAATGGTAAACACTGAATTATACACTTTTATGCCTTTTTGTAGCCTATGTTAGGTTAGTATGTATTATAATATAATGTGTTTTGTTTGTGCCATTTTTATATTAATCTGTGTGTTCTTTTGGAGAATGGTTGGATCTGATCATAGGTGAGGGGGTGGAACCTACAAAGTAGGACCTGTTTTACGCAGCACTTACGGTCAAAATACCCATGCATTGGATTTAAGAGAAAATTCTTATAATATAGTACATCTGTATGTATAATATTGCTCAATAAATCCATCTATCTATAGAGGAGATCTTACTGAAAAAGATGCTGAGGATAGAGATTTGTGGAGAAGAAAAATTTCTTTGGGTGAAGAAAAATCCTAGTGAGGGGAAGTAATAATAATAATAATAATAATAATAATAATAATAATAATAATAATAATAATTATAATAATAATAATAAAATTCTCTCTAATGACATTATAATATTATGATCTGTTACAATTTTCAATCAACTCACTGACGTCATATTATTGATGTATCAGTCATTTCGATTTTCAATTGCATTGTTGCCTATACATTAGGCCTGATGGAATATAGACGCAATTGTGAAGTAATTAACGAGAAGGTTCCACCGTGTTTAATTTTAGGGCTGGGAATACAATATGCTCATAATAACAAACAGAAACGGCTCAAACATTTCTTGCAATTACACGTATGGTATCTATGGATCCCCTCGCACATTTTTAAATCTGTTAATGCCAAATTCCGCAAAAGTTTCGCCAGAGGAAGCTCATACTTTTAAACTAACGTAGAAAGAATCAGAAAGACACACAGACAAGTACTGTCTGCCGAGATACATATGGAGGTTCTCGCATACAAGCGAACTCGCTTAAAAAGCCTGTCAGTGCATTCCTGCTGTAATTTAATTGGATCACAGCTGCACCATAGCAACAGACCTGCAGTTGTCCGATGCATTATTTCCTATCTTGTAGCGACCGTAACGAGACTGCAATTGTTCGATGTAGCTGAGGCCTTATTCCCTTGTTCCGTAACCGTAGTTACCCCAGCTTTTTCCACGAGAGTACGCTATTCGCCATATCTGTACGAAGGAGTTCTCCTAGTCCCATCACGTCCAAACCAGTCCTCTCGCCGACGACGTTCAGCGCACTTCTTACAGCTGACCAAACCTTATCTCCAGCATCCTATCGCACTTCACTAATGGCGACTGCCTTTGTTAAACATACAAATAAAAACCCATATATGTATCATTGCGTGACTCCATATTTGGTTTTGTGTTTTCGAGGTTGGCAGGCCTGTTTAGATGCTATTGTTTGATTGCATAGCGTGAATAACTCCTTTCTTTCGCTTCACTTGATGCGATCTTGTTTCTCTGGTCATATTTCTGGCAGATAAGGTCAGACTGACGTTGTCGTGTCTTCTTCGTTGTGGTCATGTTACTCAAGTATTCTTACGATCATAAGAAACTATTTGCGGACATGGCGTGAGTGGGTTCTGAAGTATATATCTCGATTACGCCACGTATAATTATTATTCAGAGTGTTTTCTGATATTATTAGAGTAATAATTACAAACTATGGGGTGCGAGAACCCAGCAGGACACGAGAGATAAAAATTTGAGTATCAATGTAAAGAAATGATTTAATCGAGCTCTTTTCATTATTTTCTGTTGCTTGAATTCCAGAGAAAAATAACCCTTAGGCCCGGTTTTTTCAACCTTTGTTAAAATGCACCTAACGTAGCGCTAATTAACTGTAAGTTAAAAGTATAAATTGCTGTTAAAAATACTGCGTTTCTTCAACCTTACATTTCATATTTTAACATTCTGTTTGTTAACCTTTTGTTAGGACCAGAGATTCTAGAGTTTAACCATAACCTATAACCAAGTATAGGCTCAATTCTGTTTTCTGAACTGTGACAATTGCGATTCTCGCTTGTTTCCGTTGTCTGATTCAGAGAGGATAGCAGTCTCTCGAATTTTGACTAAAATGATTTTGATTTTTATCGTTTTTCGGTAGTGTAATATGTGTAAAATGATAATATTATTTTATTTCTTCTAATTGTCAGCTTTTAGCCCTGTCTTCAGCAAAAATGTTTTAGTAAAAATTCTTAATGCAAAAAAATGTTATCAATGATTTTTTTTTTTTTTTTTTTTTTTTTGCCAACCGCTCAGTAGAATTTTAAATTTTACAAGTATCTAGCCGATTCTCTACATAAAAGTATGTTAAATCTTACTTTTTCTAATTTGTATCTTTGATCACTTCTGAGAAAAGTGCTCCGAAATTGGAGAAATTTAACATTGCAAGATATGGAAACTTTGACACATTTTTCTGCACTTTCTTATTTTTGTGACATTGGTGCACTTTTCTCAGGAAGTATTGTACCCAGAAGGCTGAAATTAATATACAATATCAATGTGATGGCATTTTATGTACACAGTAGGGTAAAAAAATTAATTATAGATTTATTTATTTGTCATACAGAATAATATCTGTAATATTGACAATTAATATTTGAGGAGAAAAATTCGCTCCGGCGCCGAGGATCGAACACGGATCCTTGGTTCTACGTACCAAGCGCTCTGACCACTGAGCTACGCCGAATTCAATCCACAGTACCGGACCGAACCCTCCTCCTTCAATGTTTCCCTTTTGTGGCCTGACTCCAAGTTAGGCATATATATTGACGTATATGTCCAATGTCAACTGCCATTATACTAGGAGCGCACTCAGTTGAGTGACTTGTTTGGCCGGGATTCCGCAGTTACGTGCACAGTAATCTGTACAAATATATGCACTGCAGCTATGAGAGTATTATATATTTATTAATTTGTCATACAGAATAATATTTGTAATATTGACAATTAATATTTGAGGAGACAAATTCGACCCGGGTTAGATCCCCGGCGCCGGAGCTAATTTTTCTCCTCAAATATTAATTGTAAAAAAAAATAAGATTATTTCTATCTTCAGCAAAAATAAAAAAAAATAATTTGTAGTAGTTCTTAATGCAAAAAGTGTTATCAATGAAATTTTTTTTTCAATCGCTCAGTGGAATTTTAAATTTTTTAACCGGTTGTATACGTAAAGGTATGTTACATATGCTCTAGTTTTTATACATTTGTATCTTTTATAACTACTGAGAAAATTGCACCCAAAATTGAGGAATTTAACATTATAAGATATGGAAGTATAGTCTCCCTTAAATAGGCTAAACTTAAAAATAATATTTATAGGCAGGAATGTTTAAAGAATTAGACGAATAATTGCTATCCCATTGATATACTGTTTTACAACAATTTACATACAAAATTGCGTGATATTTTGTTTCATTTCAATTATATGTCTATGCGTTAATTTTTTTTCTGGTTCCTAGGCAACGAGCGAATATATAAATTGGCATTCAGGATAAGAAGAGTGTTGAAATTGTTGAAACGGTGTTATTAATAGCTGAAAGTCGTGGGGCAGCTACCGACATGCAATTACAGGCAATCTCGCTTTTTTTTTTGTTTATACTTATAATAATGATAATAATAACGAGGGGAAGAAAGTTGCGACATCTACGCGGAAGTGTGTACTTACGTTTGACGTGGCGGCATGCGTGCGTGCGTAAAGTGCGTGCGCTGGTTTAAAAGATCCAGTTCTGCAGCACAAAAAGTGACCGTGGAACGTCGGTTTAAAAATATCTGCTCCATCGGTTCTGGGATTTATAATGAACCTGATTTATCAATTTATCGTCATGCGGAAAAATATTCCGGTGGCTCAGGTTTCAAAAGCTCAGTGCAACAGCCGTGACGGCGCATGCGTGAAGGTTGTTGTCACAACACGCTGAGGAAGACTCATCGCAATGATATTTGAAATAGTAATATACGTTACAAGTGCGGTATGTTGACGTTTTCATGGTCGAGGAAAAGATTGAAAAAGCGAAACGTAGTGTATCGTACATTATTCTGTGCGAAGATCATTTATTACATACCTGAAAGACGAATTTCTAATTAGTTGCAATGAAATCTCCATGTTGGTTTCTGTTTAATGATGGCAACTTACGGAAAACCAAAATATCTTTCTTCAACATTGTTGCTGTAAAATGTTTTCTGTGTTTACTATACTCCAGCAGGGCGTGATATACGTCTGTCTTTTTTTCCCCTCAGTCTATAAATGCGAACTTAAAAGAAACTGTAAGGTTATGTAATGATTTATTTTTCATTTTAATATTTTAACAATATTATTTATGTAACATATTGCAGTAATAACATCGGCATCTGGAATCTTGTTGATTTTTTCACGGCTTCCTTAATGTTACTTGCATCAGGAATGCAATAAGTTTCGTGGAGTAGTAGACTTTACTTAATTTTTGCAAATATTTAAAAACAATAATTAACATTGCAATTTAGGTGAAATTAGGTGGTAAGTTTCGAATTTATAATTATTACTATGTTAAACGTCTCTAAAAATAATATGTTAAAAGCCTAAAGCAGTAAAATGAATGTCGCGCTTAAGCGATAAGAAGAGGGAAATTGTTATGTGTGTTACGTTGGGAATACTGAATGTGGTATTTCACACTTACCGCGTATTGGTTCTGTGCGGAAAACAAGCAAATACGCACGATCTCGCACAAAATGCTTTACATAGTCGATCTCGTTCTTATTATCAATCTATTTTATTATCATACATTTTATGATTAGGAATTTGGGCATTAACTTGACGGCTGCAGACATGTTTTCTAACAGGTCCATGCATAAGTTCATAGTTTGTCGTTTTTGTTTCCCACCTCATAGGGCCATTGTAAGAAATTTGTTTGTGATATGTCATTTGCCATTTTAATGTCATAGTATTTTTCCACTGAATGTGTCTTGAATTCTTTATTTTTTAAAACAATTTGTATTAATTATGTGCTAAGCAATGGTTCCCAAACTTTTCGAAGGCGCAACACACTTTTGGGCGAGATTTCAGTTTGCAGCTTTCCCCACTATTGCACCGGTTTTTAACTCCAATCTAAAAATTAAAATCCGTGTTTGTTTATTTATTTATTTAGGTATTTATTTATTTATTTTGCTATTAATTGTAACATAAAATATAATATATACAGAAAAACTTTAGCTCGCCCCTGGAAGAGTAGGACTCATGCTCAGGGGCGGATTCTTCCTGAATTGAAATTAATTAGTAGGTATATAATACAATTTGTCTTATGTCTACTATGCAATAAGACTATATAAATTTAAATTTACAATTTTTATAAAATCCATACATAACTTTTTAAATGTAATACTAGAACTATTAGAATTGATAAGATTAGGATATTTAAATATAAATTTGCTATATATTCTTTGGCCTAAATTACTACTGTGATTAAATACTGCAGCAGTGTTGCATTTTGGTTCAAACAATCTTAAAGAATTCATACCTTTTGTTTCATAACTATGAGAATACAATTCAAAATTATTTCGATTTTTGTGTATGAATTTTATTAATACAATATAATAAATTTGTCTTATTTTAAGAATATTAAAGTCTAAGAACAATTTTTGAGATGAAAAATCAATAGGTTTATGAAGACATATTTTAATTATTTTCTTCTGTAATAAATAAAATGGATTAAAATTGGTTTTAAATAAGGTACCGCACCCTATAATTCCATACATAAATACCGATTGAAATAAATTGTGCGTAATGAACTTATTGACAAGTAATTCCTCAATAAAACAAAATAATATATTATTTTACGTAATTTATTACAAAGGTAATTAATGTGTTGGTTCCATTTCAAATGATTGCCGAAAATTATGCCTAAATACTTAAGTTCAGAAGACTCCTTTATAATCGGACATTTACACTGTATAAGACAACAATCAGAATTATGTAATTTAATACCTAATGTAGATGTAGGAGATTTATTACAATTTTCAGATAATGAGAATGGAATAATTATGGTTTTATTTTCGTTAATAGAAAGATAATTCATGTCAAATCATTTTTTTATTACACTGGTCAAAAAAAGTTAAGCATAATTAGGCATATAACGGTTTTTATTAATTAAAATAAAATAGATAAATTATAATTGGGTTTCTTGGTTCCACAGAATAAACTTAAAAGTAGAAATACACTATTTGTTAGCAATGGACTCAATATGAAGTGAAAAAGTTGCATTGTTTGGAAACAACGGAAAAGATAAGGGAAGTTGAAATTCGTACATCATCAAAGAAAAGGAAATGTTGCTTTCAGTACCCTGTTTAATAACGTGTTGGCTCTCCACGAACCCTGAGGCACTCTTGTATGCGACGGGGCATACTCAGTACCAACACATCTAAGCTCTCCTAAGGCAAATTGTCCCATTCTTCCAAGGCAGCATTCCTGAGTTCTTGAATCGTTAATGGGTGATGTGGACGATTGGAAATGGCTCTCCTGAGAAAGCTCCATGCATGCTCTATGCAGTTCATATCCGGTGAGCATGCTGGCCAATCCATTCTTCGGATCCCATGTTCTACCAGATAGGGCTGCACACTATGAGCACGATGAGGCCGAGCATTATTGTCCTGTAGAGTGAACCCTTCTCCTACAGTCTCTGCAAAACCACGTACTATGGGTTGGAGGATGTTGTTCTCATACACGGCAGCAGTCATGTTTCCCTCTACTGAAACCAGTGGTGTGCGGCGGCCAAACATGACACCTGCCCAAAACAAGATTGAACCACCAAACTGTTGGTGACGTTCCACGGTCATTGAGGGATGATTTCGTTCCCCTGTTCGTCTCCATACGCGAATAGAGTTGTTGTCAGGGTGTAGGCCCATTCTCACATCGTCTGAGAATAAAGTTCTGGTCCATTGGTCTCGTGTCCAATTCTCATGTGCTCTAGCCCATCTTGCACGAGCACCCCTGTGATGTGGACGGAGTGCTGGAGTCTTGAGTGGTCTTCGAGCATACAACCCTATGTCATGAAGTCTATTGCGCACAGTTTGGCTACTTACAACAACACCAGTGGCTTCGCGCAGGTCATGGCGCAGAGTTGTAGCTGAGGCTATAGGGTTCCTACGTGCAGATAACCTTACATACCGGTCCTGACCTGGTGTTGTTTTGCGTGGACGGCCCTCGCGAGGTCGATCTGCTATTGACTGGGTTTCCTGGAACTTTCTCCACAGTCTGGAGACAATACTCTGATTCACATGAAGGATGTTAGCAACATCAACTTGTCTCATGTTTTGTTCTATCAAAGTGATGATTTTGATGCGGTCTGCCATTGTAAGGGTGTTCCGAGCCATTGTACTGCACTATGAAGCACTATGAAGCAAAACGACACTGATTGAACTTTGCTCGAATTACAGACTTTGTTTACTGCACTATGAAGCACTATGAAGCAAAACGGCACTGATTGAACTTTGCTCGAATTACAGACTTTGTTTACTGCACTATGAAGCGCTATGAAGCAAAACGGCACTGATTGAACTTTGCTCGAATTACAGGCTTTGTTTACTGCACTATGAAGCGCTATGAAGCAAAACGGCACTGATTGAACTTTGCTCGAATTACAGACTTTGTTTACTGCACTATGAAGCGCTATGAAGCAAAACGGCACTGATTGAACTTTGCTCGAATTACAGACTTTGTTTACTGCACTATGAAGCGCTATGAAGCAAAACGGCACTGATTGAACTTTGCTCGAATTACAGACTTTGTTTACTGCACTATGAAGCGCTATGAAGCAAAACGACACTGATTGAACTTTGCTCGAATTACAGGCTTTGTTTACTGCACTATGAAGCGCTATGAAGCAAAACGACACTGATTGAACTTTGCTCGAATTACAGACTTTGTTTACTGCACTATGAAGCGCTATGAAGCAAAACGACACTGATTGAACTTTGCTCGAATTACAGGCTTTGTTTACTGCACTATGAAGCGCTATGAAGCAAAACGACACTGATTGAACTTTGCTCGAATTACAGGCTTTGTTTACTGCACTATGAAGCGCTATGAAGCAAAACGGCACTGATTGAACTTTGCTCGAATTACAGACTTTGTTTACTGCACTATGAAGCGCTATGAAGCAAAACGGCACTGATTGAACTTTGCTCGAATTACAGACTTTGTTTACTGCACTATGAAGCGCTATGAAGCAAAACGACACTGATTGAACTTTGCTCGAATTACAGACTTTGTTTACTGCACTATGAAGCGCTATGAAGCAAAACGACACTGATTGAACTTTGCTCGAATTACAGACTTTGTTTACTGCACTATGAAGCGCTATGAAGCAAAACGACACTGATTGAACTTTGCTCGAATTGTTTACTAGCCGTGATTTGGACGTTACCTAGTGATGCAGAATAAAACAAATGAAAGAGTTTGAATTGGTAAACATAATACGTGCCACATAAAACCAAAAGAAGCATAAATATCAGGTATTATTGGGTAAACTGTAAATATGCTTAACTTTTTTTGACCAGTGTAATTTAAGTCCATGTAAATCGTGAACAACTGTAATTTTACTCAAAACTAATAGATACCACCCGAAGTACGATTTCATACAACAGTTTTTTTTTTTTTTTTTTAGTATTTTCCAGAAGAAACTCAAAACAATACGAAAATCAGACACGTTCAGTGGTGGCAATTTTTTTTTCGCATTCAATTCATTCATAGTTTTCTACCCAAGGGCAGGTCTTTCACTACAAACCCAGCATTCTCCAATCCTTCTATTTTCTGCCTTTTCTTTGATCTCCACATACGGTCCATATACAGTTACCTTATTGTCGTCTATCATCTGATACATTCTTCTGCCCCAAACCTTTCTCTCGTTCACCATTCCTTCCACTGTATCCCGCCAAGTTCGGAGCAGAAACAGCTACAGTTATATAAACCATTTTTTGACAAAATCAATGGGCATACTTAAAATTTCCATGCAAATTATTATTATTAATGCCAGTATGTTTACCATGATAGTAAAACTTAAGTTAAATATGATTTTTATATGAAGTTAAAAATAATTATTAAAATTAACTTTTTATTAAACACTTTTAAAAATGCACAAAACATTTACCAATTGAGCTGAAAGTTTACATGTATATACTACTTATATGCCAAATACTGCGTGTGTAATAAAAGGAAACTGTAGGTCCGTCCAATATTTTAAAATTTTTAAATGTCATTTCGGTGTATTCTTAAACATTTTAATTCACGGTGATCCATGTCAATCGACTCGTCACCAGTATTATGAATTGTGGCCAATCAAACAGCGTACAACATTTGCATTCCTTTTACGATATACCGAAGTACATGTAATATTTCAGTGCAGAAATTCTGCGTCATCATATAATGATGGAAAAGTGGAACAGAGAAAAATTCTCTCCTGCACCAGGATTTGAACCCGGGTTTTCAGCTCTACGTGCTGACGCTTTATCCACTAAGCTACACCGGATTCCCATCCTGATGTCGGATCGAATCCTCTCAGTTTAACAATTGATATTTGAGGAGAAAAATTCGCTCCGGCCCCGGGGATCGAACCTGGGTCCTTGGTTCTACGTACCAAGCGCTCTGACCACTGACCGACGCCGAATTCAATCCACAGCACCGGATCGAATCTTCATCCTTCAATGTTTCCCTTTGTAGCCTGACTCCAAGTTAGGCATGTATGTTGACGTATATGTCCAATGTCAACTGCCATTATATTAGGAGCGCACTCAGCTGAGTGACTTGTTTGGCTGGGATTCCGCAGTTAAGTGCACAGTAATCTGTACAGACATATGCGCTGCAGTTATGAGAATATTATAGATCAATTAATTTGTCCTACAGAATAATATCTGTAATATTGACTATTAATATCTGAGGAATTCGGCGACATCGGGATGGGAATCCTGTGTAGCTTAGTGGCTAAAGCGTCAGCACGTAGAGCTGAAAACCCGGGTTCAAATTCCGGTGCCGGAGAGAATTTTTCTCTCTTCCACTCTTCCATAAAAAAGTTAACGTGTTACCATTTATTTATTCTTCTTTGCTTGTTAGTGAACAATGTCGATAGTTATGGAAAACATCAGCATAAAGAACAGACAGGAATAGCTGAGCTCTAACAAAAGAAATAGCCTGTGCAGAAGTGTTGTCTCTCCACGTAAGCTAATTTTGTACTTCTGGACGGACAAAGAAGGCGTCATCTACTATGAATTGTAAGGATCCCATTAATGGTTATGTTATTCTTACATTTCTATTTCAAGTTTAATGTCCACACACTGTACCAGTGTAATGCAAATTACTATTACTTAAGTATTTAATTAATAATTACATAAAATAAAGCGTCAAATGATTGTATTAAATCCATGAATAGGGTTAGAGAAGCTCATTATCAGTTCCTTGTAAGTCGCGTTTTCACAGTGTTAGCATGCGCACTCTGAATCAACGCACAATAATAGCCTACATCTTGAGACAGATAGGCTGTGATTGCTTCTGGGAACACGGTTCTCTATTCATTAGTCAGTGCTTGTTTAGTACTCAGTGGCTGCTTACACCTCACCGTGCCAATTAATTTAAATTTCCTTGGAAGCTGAAGTCATTGATTAGGTGTCGGCCATTATGATCGTCATTAAGCAGCCATGTTTGTTCACAGTTAAATTACAGGTCTGCAGCCTGGCTCGGGGCGCTACCTGCCGGCCGCAACGCAAAAACTCCCCCGGCACAGAAGAAACACCCGAATGAGAATGTTCATCGAGGTTGAAGTCACTGTGCTACAGTTTTGGACACGGCAATCTAACTCTAAACAAACATGGATCACACGCCTCTGTGGAACCCAGGTCCGAAGATGACAAACGTTATAAGAAAAATGAAGAGTGTCAGTAGGATGGCACGTACTTCTCATTAACGTTTCTACGTTCCGAAACACTTTACCCTTTCGTATTATCACTTACATTCTCATCTACATTACTTGAACATGTCACATTCTTGTCTACATTACTTAAACTCACTCTTGCATTCTTGTCTCCATTACTTAAACACACTCTTACATCCTTCTCTACTTTACTTAAACTCATTCTTATATTCTTATCTATATAACTTATACACATTCTTACATTCTTGTCTACATTACTTAAACACACTCTTGCATTCTTGTCTACATTACTTAAACACATTCTTACATCCTTCTCTACATTACACATTCTTACATTTTTGTCTCTGTTACTTAAGCACATTCTTAGATTCTTGTCAGCGTTACTTAAGCACATTCTTACATTCCTTTCTCCATTACTTATACACATTCTTACATTCTAATGTACATTGCTTATACACATTCTTACATTCATGTTTACAGTATTTAACACATTCTTACATTCTTGTCTACATTACTTAAACACTCTCTTACGAGATAGAAAAGAAAGGACGAGATAGAAGAGAAAATACACGATAAAGGAGAAAGGACAAGATAGAGGAGAAAGGACAAGATAGAGGAGAAAGGACAAGATGAAAGAGAAAGGACCAAATAGAAAAGAAAGAACAAGTTGGAATAGAATATTTTATAGTGTATATATAATAGACTAATTATATTGTAGAAAGGTGAAGACAGAGTATATAGAGGAGATACAGTACAAAGCAGAGTAAAGAGTAGAGTTGAGAAGACAGACTAGAGTTGACAGTAGAGAGCAGAGAGTAGTGTGATGGGGTTCCATTTGAAATATCAAAATGGCTGTGTACGGGTTGTCTACATTACTTAAACTCATTCTTATATTCTAGTCTGCATTACTTAAAGACATTCTTGTCTACATTACTTAAACACATCCTTATCTACATTACACATTCTTACATTTTTGTTTGTGTTATTTAAGATCATTCTTAGATTGTCAGCATTACTTAAACACATTCTTACATTCTTTCCTCCATTACTTATACACATTCTTACATTCTAATCTACATTACTTATACACATTCTTACATTCTTGTTTACATTATTTAACACAATCTTACATTTTTGTCTACATTACTTAAACACTTTCTTACATTGTTGTCTACTCTACTTAAACTCATTCTTATATTCTTGTCTGCATTACTTAAACACATTCTTACATTCTTGTCTACATTACTTGGACACATTCTTATATTCCTTCCTCCATTACTTATACACATTCTTACATTCTAATCTACATTACTTATACACATTCTTACATTCTTGTTTACATTATTTAACACAATCTTACATTTTTGTCTACACTACTTAAACACTTTCTTACATTGTTGTCTACATTACTTAAACTCATTCTTATATTCTTGTCTCCATTAGTTACATTCTTGTCTACATTACTTAGACACATTCTTATATTTTTGTCTCCATTACTTAAGCACATTCTTACATCCTTCTCTACATTACTTAAACTCATTCTTATATTTTTGTCTCCATTACTTAAACACATTCTTACATTCTTGTCTACTTTATTTAAACTCATTCTTACATTCTTGTTTACATTACTTAAACACATTCTTACATTCTTGTCTACTTTACTTAAACACATTCTTACATTCTTGTCTACTTTACTTAAACACATTCTTACATTCTTGTATACTTTACTTAAACACATTCTTACATTACATTTTATATTCGAGCTCCGTTACCTCGCTTTAACGCACACATGATGACACACTTCCGAACACACGAATACACAGTCTACCAAATTCATGAGGTCGTTTCTTCATGAGGAATTCTAGACGTTGCCTATAGGATGAAAGGAACCGAATTTCTGTTTCATGTCATTTGTCATGAAGTTGGCGTCTTACCTCTTACGCCTCTAATTTGTGTGGACAAATTAGTTATATAGAGAATTACTGTAATACAGATGTAATTACGCTGATATAAATTATATACATTTATTTATTAGAACGGTGGCTTCGCCCTGAGGTATCCAGCTGGCAATTCCAAGAGAAATACAAGATGTGAATGTCTGGAAATATCACTTTGCAGTCATTCCATCTTTTCATCACGCCATGATACTCGTACGTTCGCGTGAGATCACAGCCGCCAACATAGCATTTCTTTGTCACCAAACCTTCAATCACGATATCATTAAGTCTTGATGAGATGTCGAAATATAAAAGCCTTTGGACTGTGTGTTTCATTAGAGACAGTATTATATCTTTGAAAGAAGGTCTTATCCACAGGTGAAGTCAGAGTTACCCTATATCGGGCTTTCATTTCAAAAGTTCCCAGTCTAAACAACTATTTATTTCAATTAAATTTTAATTCAAACAAAAATACGTCAATTAAGATATTGAGGGGGAAGTTTAAATTCATTGTTAATTGCATTTTAAGTTTAACCACCTCAAACCCGCACACAGCTCTTTTGAAATTTCAAATGGAACCCCATCACACTACTCTCTACTGTCAACTCTAGTTTCTCTTCTCAACTCTACTCTTTACTCTGCTTTGTACTGTATCTCCTCCGTATACTCTGTCTTCACCTTTCTACAATATAATTATTAGATATACACTATACATTATATTCTAACTCGTTCTTTCTTTTCTATTTGGTCCTTTCTCTTTCATCTTGCCCTTTCTGCTTTATCTTGTCCTTTCTCCTCTATCTTGTCCTTTCTCCTCTATCTTGTACTTTTTATTCTATCTTGTCCTTTCTCCTCTATCTTGTCTTTTCTCTCCTATCTTGTCATTTCTCTTCTATCTCGTCCTTTCTTTTCTATCTCGTTCTTTCTTTTCTATCTTGTCCTTTAATCCTCTATCTTGTCCTTTCATTCTCTATCTTGTCCTTTCTCCTCTATCTCGTCCTTTCTTTTCTATCTCGTTCTTTCTTTTCTATCTTGTCCTTTCATCCTCTATCTTGTCCTTTCATTCTCTATCTTGTCCTTTCTCCTCTATCTTGTCCTTTGTCTTCTATCTTGTCCTTTCTCTTCTATCTCGTCCTTTCTTTTCTATCTCGTCCTTTCTTTTCTATCTTGTCCTTCCATCCTCTATCTTGTCCTTTCATCCTCTATCTTGTCCTTTTTCTTCTATCTTGTCCTTCCTCCTCTATCTTGTCATTTGTCTTCTATCTTGGCCTTTCTCTTCTATCTCGTCCTTTCTTTTCTATCTCGTCCTTTCTTTTTCTATCTTATCCTTTAATCCTCTATCTTGTCCTTTCATCCTCTATCTTGTCCTTTTTCTTCTATCTTGTCCTTTCATCCTCTATCTGGTCCTTTTTCTTCTATCTTGTCCTTTCTCCTCTATCTTGTCTTTTCTCTTCTATCTCGTCCTTACTTTTCTATCTCGTCCTTTCTTTTCTATCTTGTCCTTTAATTCTCTATCTTGTCCTTTCATCCTCTATCTTGTTCTTTCTCGTCTATCTTGTCCTTTCTCCTCCTCCATACTTCTATTGAGTCTTGTCCTTTCTAGTTTATCTCGTTCTTTCTACTCTACCTTCTGTGTTTCTATTCTGTCTTGTCCATTCTGCTTTATCGTCCCCTTTTCATTGTCTTGTTGTCCCCTTCTGTTTTTCTTTCTCTTTCCCCCCTTGTCACTTTCTGCGATCCCCTTTTTCTCTTGTTTCCCATTTTTCTACTTTTTTGTTTCTCCCTCTGTTTTTCACTTCTCTCCCATTTTCTATTGTTTCTTTTTACTTTTTTCCTCTTTTGTCCCCTTCATTATCCCCTTTCTTCCTTCATCTTTTCGTATTCTTTTCTGGCACCGTCTGTCTGCTCTTTCCTACCATAATGTTTCCTCGTTTACTTACTACATTTCATCCACTCTTCCTTAGTTTCTTCTTCTCCACTATCTTTTCCTAGTATCAGTTCTCAGGTTTTCTTGTCTCCTGTTGTTACATTCCTCCTCTTCCAATGTACACTGTTGTCGATAAAAAACATAAATAAATTAATGAATCTCGAAACCCTCTGGACAGTCTAAACGAGCGCTGTCGTTGTTATGGTCAGACTTCGATCTGGGAGACAGACGAATATCGGGTTAGGGAATGGGAGCAAGAGCGGCGTATCTCCGGCCTCATAGGGATTTGGATCAGGTTTTAATGGTTATGACTATGAGTTCATAATTCGAGCTTCCGTTGGTCGGCTGGCAGGTTTTTACGTCATGATGTGATGCAGACCTCCGCAAAGGGTTCAGTTGCCATATCTGCGCTGCTGTTGGTCGCATGATTACTCGTACTTTCTTGTTGTACGAAGCAGACACGACATTTTACAGCGATACATAGGCTATACATATTCAGTGATATTACTACCTCGTTATTCAAAGTATAGATAAAGTACCGCGATGGTGTGAAGTTACAATTCGGGTATGTAGATAGAACATTTTATTCTTTTGGGAACTAATTTTGTGACAAAATGCAGGTCCATATTAATACGGATATTGTCTCTCTTCATTCCGAACAGCTTTGTGAGCGATATGAGAACAGAAAAAGAAGCAGCAGAATTGATACTTACGGAAAAATAGAAAAATAGTTAAGGGGTTACATAAATCTTCGACAGCAAATAAGTTTATTCATTTTTCTTATATTAATGTAATAATGAACTTTTTGCTTTATATTTATGAAATAAATTTAAGGGATCTGTAAAATTTACCAAGTTACGCATTAAAATGCCCTGTCTTGCATTGACTTCAGCTCCAGTGTCTGTAAGTTCGTCGTTTGTTTACTCAAAACTGCATTTTTCAAACTTCAATCCATATCAATCCATAATAACTTGCACAATTTTTAAGATATTTCCACCAACCTTTACACCCTTCTTTATTTTTATATTAGGTATATATAGCAATTTTTTTGTTAGGAAATATATATATATATATATATATATATACATGATTAGTAAGTCTATATATTTGAATACCATCTCACAATTAAAATATATATTTCCTAACAGAAAATTACTGTGCAAATCAAGCTTTCAGGTATAACTCCCTGTAAAGTTGATTTTCCCTCGAAATTATCCAAATCAACTTTACAGGGAGTTATACCTGAAAGCTTGATTTGCATAATATACGTCACTGTTCGTTAACAGAAAACCACAATTTAAGTCACACAGAGTTAGTGTGCACTCAATGTTGGTTGCTTGACGGTTGTTAGCCCACTTTGAGGTCTGTGGATATAGAGGGAAGAATTGGATCGGTGTCTGGCACAGTTCCCGGGTAGCTCAGTTGGGAGAGCGTTGGTACATTTAACCAAAGGTCCCGGGTTCGATACCCGGCCCCGGAACAATTTTTCCCTCGAAATTATTCAGAAAATCACTGCATATTTGTTCAAAAAACCTTTCTATATGGTAGTTACTTGTTACACCCATTTGATAAGTAGTATTCATGTACATATATTTTAACGTAATTTGATATTGTTATTTTGATTAAATATTTATTTACTGGCTTTTAAAGAACCCGGAGGTTCATTGCCGCCCTCACATAAGCCCGCCATTGGTCCATATCCTGAGCAAGATTAATCCATTCTCTATCACCATATCCCACCTCCCTCAAATCCATTTTAATATTATCTTCCCATCTACGTCTCGGCCTCCCTAAAGGTCTTTTTCCCTCCGTCCTTCCAACTAACACTCTATATGCATTTCTGGATTCGCCCATACGTGCTACATGCCTTGCCCATCTCAAACGTCTAGATGTAATGTTCCTAATTATGTCAGGTGAAGAATACAATGCGTGCAGTTCTGTGTTGTGTAACTTTCTCCATTCTCCTGTAACTTCATCCCTCTTAGTCCCAAATATTTTCCTAAGCACCTTATTCTCAAACACCCTTAATCTCTGTTGCTCTCTCAAAGTAAGAGTCCAAGTTTCACAACCATACAGAACAACCGGTAATATAACTGTTTTATAATTTCTAACTTTCAGATTTTTCGACAGCAGACTGGATGATAAAAGTTTCTCAACCGAATAAATGTTAGAAATTTTGGTTGTAAATGGTACGCTTAAGTGTTTTATTATCTTAACTTTGCCATTCATTAATTTTGATATGTATCGTCTTCACAATTTTATTGCAATATTTTGTTTTCATAAGATATCTCTTAATCAATGTCTGAAGATGCCATATTGCATGGCGAAAACGTTAACAATTTTAATAAATAAAATATAAATTTATGATTGTATAATTTACATTAAAATAAGTCATAATGATGGAATAATATTTTCCTTTTTGATAAAATAAAAGAACATTTAAATAATATTGATAGATTAATTTTAAAGCCGAAACTGAAAATGAGGCGATGATGATGATAATGCTGATGATGACGATGGATGAATAATGTGATGAGATGGTCATTATTGAACCGGATTATATGCTTCAGGTGATCCGTTGACCACTATCTGTCTAAATGAATGAAGGTTCCGTAACAAATGTGTTCTTGTGTTGCGGAGGTGAAATTTTACAAGGCTTATTTCCCACAACTACCACTATATTTGCCGTGTTTCCTCCGCCCCTAGTCCGTAAACCACAGCATGCTAATTGGCGATGAGTTCTGGATACATATGCTTTATTAGCCTGGAAGCGATCGTTAGACGAAGACCTTGCACAGGTGTACGTGGATGTAGAGATGCGTAGAATAACAAGCTGAGCTTGATTATTACAGCAATTTCCTACGTCAGAATTAATTATGTTTTCTTAGGGATTTCGCTAGAAGCATACAGTACAGTTTAAAATCTGACTCCACTCCCACGACAAATTCCCACTAATACAGAATGTCCCACAAATTCTGACAGTCAGTTTTTATCCCGCTCTCAAAGTGAGACTCCGAATTTCACAACCATAAAGAACAACCGGTAATATAATAGTACATTATGCAACGAGCCTATAATGGTAGTAAGGTGGGTGCTCCTGTTATGGCCATGTTCCTGATATGGCCACCCCCTATTGTGAGTTAGTTAACCAAAAAATCCGCTAAATTGCAGCAGAATCCAGTGAAAGGGCATCCTGGTATGTCACTTGATTGTTTTCCATCCAGTCAGGTTGAGCAATATGGCGTCAGTTGCCCGTTTTGCGGTTTTCATGTGACCTCTTCTTATTTTTCTCTGATAAGTCTCCTTTGTTTTATGCAAGTTTTTCAAAGACTTGTTTCATGAAAACCATCGTATTCCATTCAGTTTTTAATGTTCTGTTGATTGGTGTTGTAGTTGATGGCGTATCTTTTACGAGTTCTTCATAATCAAACGATTTTCGTGAAAGCTTACCTGCTCCTGATATGGCCATGTCAAATGCACCAAGGCCATATCAAATGCACCATGGCCATATCAAGTTCATTTCACTTTTATTTTTTCACCTGACAAATTTACAAGCCTTATAGCTGGGATTACGCAAAAATTTTGTATTTTAAGAAAAATAACTAAATTTTTTATGGAAAAACCTGTTTTGACTACACTTTTGAATTAAAAAAAGATTATTAAGTGTCATTTTTATTCATTTTACACCAAAATTATTTAATTTTAGCACAACTGCGCTATCAAACTGAAAACAATCACGATTTGTAGAACATGGAACAAGGGTGGCCATATCATGTGTACATGTTCCTGTTATGGCCACTAGATAGACTTTTGGAATTTGGGACTTTTTGGACAATTAAAGCTATTTGTATGGGGAAAGGAAATTGTTTTAAGAAAGTCCATTAGACTGAGAACGAGTAAGAAAAAAGTGGTTTTCATTTCTTTTTCAAAACGGCGGCTAGGAAAATTCTCAAACCTTAGCATGGCCATATCAGGGACACCTACCTTAATTAAGACGCGAGTATGTTTATGAAACGAGCGCAAGCGAGTTTCATAATTTTCATACGAGCGTCTTAGTTACCATTATAGTCAAGTTTCATACGACTTTTTATGCTCGACCATATTTCTAACTTGAAATTATTCATAAGTATTCATGTTATTCTTATCTGACTGAGGAGCGGAACTGACCTTGTGCAATACCTCGTAAATTGTGAGACGTGCGCAGACGCGAAAGTATTGATTTTTTTCGGAGAAACAAATGTCGATATTGACCTTGAAATAATCTAGAGAGTAAAATAAACATTAATCTTGATATAACCTTGAAATTGAATTAGACATTGAAAAACGAGATGACAAATTAAATTTATTTGAATATTATTTACAATTAACAGAACTAGTTGTCTTTCGATTGCATATCCGAGAGTAATCGATACTTGCGCTTTCATATTGCTACAATGGTATTTTCTGATTGGTGGAACACCTGAACTTTAATGAATAGGTGTACTTTAATGAGGTCCATCAAAGGGCTGCTACCAGGTGTATAATTACTACGTTTTGGATTGGTCGAGCATAAACTATTTTATAAATTCTATCTCAATACATAGCCCAGTAGTATTTAATTTTGATCCCTGTCACACGAGAATTAGTGGCAATGATAAAGCCAAGCTGAAGAAGATTCTGATCATCTTCCTTGAGGACCACAACCAGTGCTTCCTGCGCTTGCGCAAATATTTGAGTTGAATAATTGGTCAATGGAAAAGTACTCAGACCCGAATATTTAAAGGACGAAACTAAAATTCTTTCAATCATTTATTATCATAATGCTCTGCCCTCTTAAATTTAATGAGCATATTGGAAATTAAATTAATGGCTTCCCAAAACACGCTACGAAATATTTCATATAAAAAACTGTATCTCGGAAAGGAAGAAAAAAGGAGCAAAATTTTATTAACCTTTTTGTTTGAAATATCTCCTGACATTAATGACATTACTTACGGCTCATCCTGTACTCATATTAAACTGAAGTAATGAAGTCATGGGAACAATAACGGAGGAATTATCACTGCCTCCAATTCTCTTATGGCAGGGTTGCAAACTGAGTTTTACTGAGCTTTGATAGAGGTCTTATTCAATAGTCGCCCCATTCCTATGGATGGAATTATGTATTAGTATGTATGTATAGTAGATAGAGATACTAATATATTATTATAGAGATACTCGTATATACAGTATCTTATCTCTTCCATATGTGCAGAAATTTGAACCGAATATATGTAACATTGTAAAATTCCTTTGTAGAACGAAAAGTTACATCTGTTCGGATCAAATTTATTTATTGATTTATTTATTTATTCATTCATTCTGGTGTAGTTAAGGCCATCAGGCCTTCTCTTGCACACCACCAGAAATACAAATACAATAATAGAAATAAAAAGGAAAAAAAAATACACTATAAAGAAAGTAAAGCCACACAAAAATATACACAGGTTGCAGTCACACAAATTTTAAATGAGTGATTAAGTATCATAATTAATTATATCCTAACTAATTAACTAACATAGGCCTAAACAAGAAACTTGCAATTTTAATCGTAATAAGTTTGTATTACAGACACACAATTATGACACAGGACGAAATATTAATTCAACATTAGTAGAACCTAAATGTCTCACATCTGCTGGTCTAAAGCATAGCATAAATTTTGGCCCTCGGTTGTACAATGCTTTAACTAAATTACACCCAGAACTTCTAACATGTAACCCACTAACATATAACAAGAAAATTAGAAACGTGTTAATATCTTCAATTTGATTAAATAAATTTATAGCCTATGTGTATGAATTAATCAACCTATATTATATTTGTATTCTATAATTTTGAAATATATATTAGTCCTACTTTTCACATGGGATATTATTTCTCTCTAGTGTTAATATTACATTATATAAGTCCATTGCCGCTGTAATTATATTTTAGTTCCTATTTTATTGTACTTATTTATTTTTATTATTATTATTATTATTATTATTATTATTATTATTATTATTATTTATTTTAATATTATATCTGAACTGCGACCGAACACGAGCGCTGCTCATTCGGTCTCAAATTTTGTTAATACTACTGCATCTTCTTTTTATATTGCTTGTATTATTTTATTTGTATTTCTTTTTGTTTGTTTTGTAATTATATTTCTTTATTTTGTATATTTAAATTTAAATAAAAAAATAAAAAAAATAATCTAGAGTAAAAAAACACACAAATCAACACTTCTAGAAATGCCCAAAAAGCATTAAATAAGACAAAATTTTCCAATTAATTTTGAATTGTGATAAAGTCCGGCAGTCTCTGACGTCATTAGGTAACGAATTCCAGAGGTGAGGTATTTTTAGAGTATAGGAGAATGAAAAGACGTTCTATGATGAGGGATAGAAAGAAGTGCTTGATGCCGGTTTCGAAGAGTTGTAAGAAATTGAAAGCTTGATAACAGGTAATTCGGAGTAGAAGTATACGCATGATTCTAAATAGAAGAGACAGTGAATGTATTGTTCTTCGTTCCTTCAGACGCACCCATGAAAGTAACTGGAGGGAAGGTGTTGTATGGTCAAATTTACGAGTATTGCAGATGAATCGTATGCACACATTATCAACACGTTGTATTTCTGCACATTTGAAGGACAAAACTGAAATTCTTTCATTAATTTATTATGATAGTAGTCTGCTCTCTTAAACTGACTGAGCATATTGAGAATTAAATCAATGGCTTTCCCAAAACACACTCTAAAATGTTTCCTAGAAAACAATTTTTATCTCGAAGAGGAACCAAAAACGAGCAAAGTTGTATTCAACTTTTTTGTTTAAAATATCTCAAAGAATAACCCCATGAAATTAATGGCATTACTGATTGTATAGTTATTGCATGATTTTGATTCCGAAATTCCAAAATTTTAATTTGACATGTCATTATTTTCATAACTGAATCGTTCCATGAGCAGACCTAACGAGCTGCCATTGAATTCAACATAAATTAATGGAAATGCTGTTATTGTTTATGATATCTTCAACAGATACCTACGTGCAATGAGACTCTTAAGTGACAGTTTAGGAAATTTTGCCAGGGAATGAAACATTGGTTCACATTTTGTGGGGATGTGAATTCTTAGCGATAACAATTGGATTATATGGCAACTAGTACATTTTTATCATTTATTCAGTAACATTGGATGAAGTGCACGGTTATCGAGGTTCGATAAATTGGTACTAGAAAGGTGAGTTTTTGGACTTCAAGATATTCACTTTACTACTCCAAAGAACCTTATAGAAATCCAAACCAATTACTCAGCCCAAGCCAGATTAGAATTCACGACCGGGCGCAAGAGTTTCGTCCGATAACCCTTAGACTACGACGGTGGCTCTTGTGGGTGTTAAATAAGTAATCTCATGAACCATCTCGCTTTTAACATGCGTTTATAATAGGTGGAATTTTGCCCAATTAGAAAATGTTTAACATGTCCTGCCACGGGGTATGGCATAGGTGCGCCCCGCTGTCAATTGGGAGGCCTAGGCATGGCATAGTTCCGCCCCGAAGAAATCAGGTAGCAGAATGGACATGGCATAGTTGCGCCTCGAAGAAATATGGTAGCAGAATGGACATGGCATAGTTGCGCCTCGAAGAAATATGGTAGCAGAATGGACATGGCATAGTTGCGCCCCGAAGAAATCAGGTAGCAGAATGGGCATGGCATAGTTGCGCCCCGAGGAAATCACGTAGCGGAATGGACATGGCATAGTTGCGCCTCGAAGAAATATGGTAGCAGAATGGACATGGCATAGTTACGCCTCGAAGAAATATGGTAGCAGAATGGACATGGCATAGTTGCGCCCCGAAGAAATCAGGTAGCGGAATGGACATGGCATAGTTGCGCCTCGAAGAAATATGGTAGCAGAATGGACATGGCATAGTTACGCGTCGAAGAAATATGGTAGCAGAATGGACATGGCATAGTTGCGCCCCGAAGAAATCAGGTAGCAGAATGGGCATGGCATAGTTGCGCCCCGAGGAAATCACGTAGCGGAATGGACATGGCATAGTTGCGCCTTGAAGAAATATGGTAGCATAATGGACATGGCATAGTTACGCCTCGAAGAAATTTGGTAGCAGAATGGACATGGAATAGTTACGCCTCGAAGAAATATGGTAGCAGAATGGACATGGCATAGTTGCGCCTCGAAGAAATATGGTAGCAGAATGGACATGGCATAGTTACGCCTCGAAGGAATATGGTAGCAGAATGGACATGGCATAGTTGCGCCTCGAAGAACTATGGTAGCAGAATGGACATGGCATAGTTGCGCCTCGAAGAAATATGGTAGCAGAATGGACATGGCATAGTTACGCCTCGAAGAAATATGGTAGCAGAATGGACATGGCATAGTTGCGCCTCGAAGAAATATGGTAGCAGAATGGACATGGCATAGTTGCGCCTCGAAGAAATATGGTAGCAGAATGGGCATGGCATAGTTGCGCCCCGAGGAAATCACGTAGCGGAATGGACATGGCATAGTTGCGCCTCGAAGGAATATGGTAGCAGAATGGACATGGCATAGTTACGCCTCGAAGAAATATGGTAGCAGAATGGGCATGGCATAGTTGCGCCTCGAAGAAATATGGTAGCAGAATGGACATGGCATAGTTGCGCCTCGAAGAAATATGGTAGCAGAATGGACATGGCATAGTTACGCCTCGAAGAAATATGGTAGCAGAATGGACATGGCATAGTTGCGCCTCGAAGAAATATGGTAGCAGAATGGACATGGCATAGTTGCGCCTCGAAGAAATATGGTAGCAGAATGGACATGGCATAGTTACGCCTCGAAGGAATATGGTAGCAGAATGGACATGGCATAGTTGCGCCTCGAAGAAATATGGTAGCAGAATGGACATGGCATAGTTGCGCCTCGAGGAAATATGGTAGCAGAATGGACATGGCATAGTTACGCCTCGAAGAAATATGGTAGCAGAATGGACATGGCATAGTTGCGCCTCGAAGAAATATGGTAGCAGAATGGACATGGCATAGTTGCGCCTCGAAGAAATATGGTAGCAGAATGGGCATGGCATAGTTGCGCCCCGAGGAAATCACGTAGCGGAATGGACATGGCATATTTGCGCCTCGAAGAAATATGGTAGCAGAATGGACATGGCATAGTTACGCCTCGAAGAAATATGGTAGCAGAATGGGCATGGCATAGTTGCGCCTCGAAGAAATATGGTAGCAGAATGGACATGGCATAGTTGCGCCTCGAAGAAATATGGTAGCAGAATGGACATGGCATAGTTACGCCTCGAAGAAATATGGTAGCAGAATGGACATGGCATATTTGCGCCTCGAAGAAATATGGTAGCAGAATGGACATGGCATATTTGCGCCTCGAAGAAATATGGTAGCAGAATGGACATGGCATAGTTACGCCTCGAAGAAATATGGTAGCAGAATGGACATGGCATAGTTGCGCCCCGAAGAAATCAGGTAGCAGAATGGGAATGACATAGTTGCGCCCCGAAGAAATCAGGTAGCAGAATGGACATGGCATAGTTGCGACTCGAAGAAATACGGTAGCAGAATGGACATGGCATATTTGCGCCCAGAAGAAATCAGGTAGTAGAATGAGCATGGCATAGTTGCGCCCCGATGGGCATAGTACACACGAAAGTGACTGTCATAAAATAAATCAATTACTTTAAAATATCATAGTGGTAGCTGCATTGAAATCAGGTAGGCCTAGCATATGATCAATTTTGCTATTTAAAATAACACTTTTTTATCGATCACACACAATAAATGAAGTGCATTTTTTGTTTGTACACCGATATTTTAATGCTATGGTACAGGGTTTCAAAAATCGAAATTTAGAATCATTGTAAATTATTAACTCCTTACTCTTTTCACTAAATGTAACATGCATTTTAAATTAACCTCACTATAGCTACGTCACAAACGGTGTGAAAATCACTAATAAAATGTCAAGACTGCTAAGGCCCCATATTCCAACGGCTCACTCATTTGAACAAGTACTGCCAACTTCATGGTGTTCATTTTAACAGTAGGCTGTTGATAATCACTACATAAACAGTAGAAAAACAGTTAATAGATTACTGCCAATTTTATGGTGTTCATTTTAACGGTTCGATAATGAGTATTAAATCGAATAAGAAATCAATAAAGTTGGTTGATTACGAGGCTCGAGTTCCCGTAATGTCTTTTTCTCTGCCTATTTCATCGGTGCGCAACTATGCCATGCCCTTTTCTCTACCTGATGGGAATGGGGCGCAACTATGCCCACAAAATAGGGATCCTTTTTATCTGCTGCATCTTGCCTGACCGTGGGGCGCAACCACGCCCTGCCCAATTCAAGATTTTTATGAAAAACATTGTGACAAAACCAGGATTTCTGAGAGAAATGTTAGTTTCCAGCAAATTTAAGAATTCTTTAAGATGTATTTGCTTTGAAGAAATCAAACTCTCTCCCCCTGAAGATGTTTTCAGTTGGACTGTACGAGAGAAGACAACCTTATGAAGAAACGGATTTGCTGCCGGATGTGTTGTCATGGCTGCATTGACATTTCAAACGAATCTTTATATATAGCACTGAGCATCACAATAAGTTTCTCTTTTTCTTATTTTCTCTTTCTATCGTAAAATGTGATGTTAAAGCAGTCATTAATGAGATTGTAGACACCCACGCCTCGATGTTTCTTTATATTACGTGAAGGGTTTGCAGAGTCATTCAAGGACGGCGATTTGTAGGAAATGTCATTTCCATCTGTATACAGTATCTGTATACTAGTAGGCTATTGTGCTGGATCACTGCAGAGTCATAGAAGTGTTGATTCAGAAAGAAGAATATAAATGATTACCAAGGTTTGACATGAGCATTAACGTTACTGCGGTAAAAGTAGGTGAGAAATTAACAGGAATCTCCGACCGCTCTCTACGTATTACATCTCATGAGTAGAGCCTGGATTTAATGTAATTATATATTCTATTCCTATATAATATAGCTTATATATAATAATAATAATAATAATAATAATAATAATAATAATAATAATAATAATAATAATAATAATAATAATACCGTTGTATCAGATGCAGCAGATATTGTTGCTATATAAGCTATATTATATATATATATATATATATATATGTCGAATAACGTATGAGTCAAGTCGGGGAAAAATTGGTAAAAAAAATATGTAGATATTCTTTCAAAATATGCAATATCCTTCAAAATATGTAATACATACATACATACATACATACATACATACATACATACATACATACATACATACATACATACATACATACATACATACATACATACATACATACATACATACGCCTAAGTGTTCTGTCCATGGGCAGATCTTTCACTGCAAATTCAGCATTCTCCAATCTTTCCTATTTTCTGTCTTCCTCTTTGTCTCCTCATATGATCCATATATTTTAATGTCGTCTATCATCTGATATCTTCTTCTATCCCGAACTTTTCTCCCATTCACCATTCCTTGCAGTGCATCCTTCAGTAGGCAGTTTCTTCTCAGCCAGTGATCCAACCAATTCCTTTTACTCTCTCTGATCAGTTTCAGCATCATTCTTTCTTCACCCACTCTTTCCAACATAGCTTCATTTCTTATTCTGTCTGTCCACTTCGCACGGTCCATTCTTCTCCATATCCACATTTCAAATGCTTCTAGTCGTTTCTCTTCACTTCGTCGTAATGTCCATGTTTCTACGCCCATACAATGCCACACTCCACATAGAGCACTTCACTGTCTCTTCCTTACTTCTTTTTCCAGAGGTCCGCAGAAGATAATCCTTTTTCTGTTAAAAGCTTTCTTTGCCATTGTTGTCCTCCTTTCGATCTTAGTAACAATAACAGCTATAATTAAATGATTCCATCAATATAATCAAGAATTATTAATAATTGGTATAACTATTATATTATTAACAATAATTCAATCATGACGAGATATTGTCCGAGAAGGGACTTATCAAGGATGCTGGGTGCTGCTCATGTTACTGCGCGAAAATATTATTACCCACCAAAATACTAAAAATATGTAACTTAAATTTTCGGAATCTTTTCCATTGATCTCTAATGCATAGAAAGGGAAATAAAGGGGAAAAATGAGACTACAAGGAGAACAAGGGGAACATAATAGGAGCAAGGGGAATAGATAAAATAACAAGTGGAATATAAGGAGAATAAGGAGAAGACAAACAGTGGAAAAAAAGGACTACAAAGGGAATACAAGGAGAATAAGGGGCATGGAAGAAAAACAAGTGGTATATAATGATAAAAGGGAGAATACAAAGAGAACAAGAGAAAAACAACGAGTAGGGCCTACAATGGGATTATAAGGATAACAAGGGGAATAGTAAGAAATCTAGGAGAATGCAAGGAGAACAAGGGGAAGGACTGGTGGAAGTGGAATACAAGAATTTGTATGGAGATTTACATTTTACGTGACGTTTCAAATGTAAAATCCCTACTGCGACCTTGTCCGCCACAAGTTGACCATGAATTTTTCAATGAAAAGAGCTAGGCCTGACTGGGACTGGAACCAGGACCGTCTGCGTGATATGCTATACAAGTCGGCGAAGGAAGTAAAAAAAGAAGGAAATAGAGAAAGAGAAATATAGAAAGAAAAAAGAAGAGTAAAATAAAGTAAGGAGAAAACGGCTGAAAGACAAAAAGGACTTCAGAGGGTCAAGTGAATGAAAACTTAAATGGCCTGATAATATTAAGGAAGGAATAAAATAAGAAAAGATTGGGGACTGGCGAAGGAGAATTGGGGAGTAGACGAAACAAATTAAGAAGACACAACAATGGAAGAATGGGACAGTAATTGAGATATAAATCGTGGTCGTTATCCACTGACAGGGTCCGGCATGAATAAAACATGGGTGCGAGTGCTGATGTCGCAGAAAATTCGGTGGCTGGGCCCTCAAGTCCGAGTGCGTTGCCATGGTCGTGGAGAAAAAGTTGCCGGCGCGACGTCTTGAGCCTTAATCTTCTTGCTACTCTGGTTCCCGATTTCCAGTTTCTGCTCTTCAGTTGAGTGTGATTTAATTGTCCATCTTCTCGTTTCGTTCAGACGCTCTTCCACAATCCAGGATTTGCAAATTTTGTTTTCGCTCTAGTACATTCTTTGCTTTATTTGCCTCATTGTATTACGAATTCCGGCCTGGTCATAGTTTTTATTTTCTTTTCTTAGTGTCTTATTTAATCACGATGAACATTTATTTCATATACATTTTACTTTTATTATTTTTGTTTTGTAAACAGTACATTGAATATATATTCCAGTTTTCCTTCGCAATTTGGCTTCCTTTCCTACTTTCCTTTCATAATTTTCTCACTCAATTACTCTTTCCCCCTTTTTTTTTCATTATTAGGCCTATAACTTTTCTTTCTTATTCATTTATCTTTTTTAGTTTCTCTTTATAATTCGTCATTGTATTTTTTAAATACCTTCTTGCCTCTGACGTTTTCTTCTTTTTTTCCTTCACTTTCATATTCTTTATTTCACTTTTGATTTTTGCCCTTCCAACTGTTCATCCAATTTCCCCCTTTCTATTATAATTCTTCATTCAATTTTGCCTATTTTTATTGTTAATTTTTGTTCCCGATTTTCACATTCATTCATTCATTCATTCATTCATTCATTCATTCATTCATTCATTCATTCATTCATTCATTCATTCATTCATTCATTCATTCATTCATTCATTCATTATTTCTTACTTATATTTTCTGTGGTCTGTTAATTTTTTATTATTCCTTTAATTTAAATATTATTTTTTCCTTTTTCTTTTCTTTATTTAATCCTGTATTTTTCTTTCTTAATTTATTTTTAATTTTATTGTTTATTTATTTTCAATACTCATTTTTCCTTCTTTACTCCAATAATTATGTGTTTCCTGTAGTCTCTTTTTTATTGTATCACCCCTTATTTCGAACACTCGTTTATTCCTTTATTTGCCCACTTTAATATTTCATTTCTTATATTTTTGTTTGACTTTATCATTTTCATTTTATTTATTTCATTTTCTCATCCTTCCGTCATTATTTCATTTATAATAATAATAATAATAATAATAATAATAATAATAATGGTTTATTTACCCTGGCAGAGTTAAGGTCATACGGCCTTCTCTAACACTCAACCAGGAGTAAAACTGCGATACAAAAAACACTACAAATTTACAAAGTAAAGTACGCTACAATTTTACGCACAGAACTGAAGTAGATACTCGCAATATAATGTAAACAACAAGTCAGTGGAAATCAGACATAATATATAACATATAGAAAGGAAGGGAAATGCGTAATAAAATGTAAAGAGTAGGTCAAAATAAGTGAGACATACAAAGTATAAAAGTATAGAACAATAATATTGTATGACTTAAGGCTTTCCCGGCGTTTGATGTAGAATAACTCTTCTCGGGTTCTCAGCCAGGTGAGTTGGAGATTAGCTTCCAAGCTTTCGACGGCTAGCTCTGCCATCTTCTTCATATGCATATATACCGGCTAGACGTGGTCCCACATCACTTCGTCCCTGAAGAAGATGGCAGAGCTAGCCGTCGAAAGCTTGGAAGCTATCTCCAACTCACCTGGCTGAGAACCCGAGAAGAGTTATTCTAATAATAATATTGATGATGATAATAATAATAATAGTAATAATAACAATAATAATAATAATAATAATAATAATAATAATAATAATAATAATAATAATAAATAGTGAAGTGCAATGCATACAATAACACAATATTTTTAGGTACACACAGTAAGGAAAATTATGATTATGTATAGCTCAAGTTATTGCATTATAGATATATACCTACCATTAAATAAAAAAAATATACATATAATGTATTGAATACGTGGAAACATGTAATACTGCACTTGTCATTACAGTAAGTTAGTTTGGCAACTCGTCATAAGATAATTTTATTTGAGAGATAATAATAGTACACTTTTGGTTGGCACTCCCGATGGAGGAAAAGCTTGTGGCCGGGAATGGAGTTTACATTAAATATTGAAAAAGTAATGTTACGCACTTAAGCCTACAATAAAATAATTATTTAATTGTTTAATTTAATTTAATCAAGTCAATTTCGCTTTTTATTTTTTTTTTTTGTTTTTAATTCTCTATTCATTTTTCCATATTCTTTTATTCTAAAGTTTTTTTTTTTTTGTTTTTCAAGTATCTACTTTATTCATTCATTCATCTACCCATCCATCCATCCATCCATCCATCCATCCATCCATCCATCCATTATTTCAGTCAGTAAGTTATTCATTCTTTTATTATCTCTTCCTCACTTTTTTTTCCTATTCCCCCAGATCTCTTATTTTCTTCTCTTTCCTTTCCTATATTTCATATTTCTCTCTTTTTGATTTTCTTAGGCGTCATTCCTTTATCATTCTCTTCTTTTCTGCCTATTTTATTAATTCTTCTTTTCCTTTCTATCTTTCGATTTCGCACTTCCTCAGTGTGCTATCCAAGTCCATTTTTCTTTATCATTTTTACTACAAACTACTTTCTCATCCTCTCTGTCCTCATGATACACGTAGTAATTCAGTCTAATGTCTCGTACTCCTTGTTATCCACTGAGGAAAAATCGTGACACTCTCAGAACTGCAGAAGGTGAAAACACAACACCTCTTAACGGCGTGGTTCGTACTTCGCTCCTGCGTAACGAATGGCCCCAACACTCGGTCGAAGCGGCCACTGTGCGTGAGGGGTCAAAAACCACATCGAGACGCGAGCCCGATGACGTAATCACTCACGGACCAGTGTTATTTACATCTTCACGATCGAAAGCAAGACGGAGACTTGAAGAAGGGGCGAAGAAGAAGAAGCCCCATGGACGTGTCTAGATCTTCAATTTTCCTTTCTTTAGCTGGCTATTTAACGACACTGTATCAACTAGTAGGTTATTTAGCGTCAATATGATTGGTGAGCGAAATAGTATTTGACGAGATGAGGACGAGAAATTATCAAGGATTATCTGACATTTGCCTTACGAGTGGGAAAAATATCGGAAAACCCAATCCAACCAGATAATCAGCATAAGTTGGAATCGAACCGAAAACCCTCAACTTGCAGCGTTGCGCCTTAACCGCGATGCTCCGCGCGCTTTGAGAATAACATATCCTATGTACTGTTGTTGTTTAGTCAACTGTCCGAAGACAGGTTTGAACCTCATAAGTGACACCAATAAGCAACACTTATGAGACAACTAGGCCAGGAAATAATCGGGTAGGGTGGCCAGTTCCTTTCCCCCTCCATTGCATACATCGCTGACTAGTAATACACTATCTACCAAAAATTAATTGGACACTGTTTTTGCCTCTTTAGAACCTCGTGGTACCACCTCTTGTTGCTATAACAACAGCCACCCCGTCAGGCATGCTCTCCACTAGTTTGTGTAGGATATCCACTGGAAGGCGTCGCCATTCCTCTTGCAACTCAGTTGGACAATGGAAGTTGGCCGCATCTCCCGAGACCTGAATCACCGGTCTACCCAAAGGTGCTCAATTGGATTGAGATCAGGACTCTGTGCAGGCCAGTCCAACCGGTGAACATTATTGTCTGCATACCACTGCATATTAGCCGCCGAAACATGGAGCCAACTTCCAATGTCCAACTGAGTGCCATGTTGCAAGAGGAATGGCGGCGCATTCCAGTGGATATCCTACACAAACTAGTGGAGAGCATGCCTGACAGGATGGCTGCTGTTATAGCAACAAGAGGTGGTACCACGAGGTTCTAAAGGGGAAAAAACAGTGCCCAATTACTTTTTGGTAGATAGTGTATATTAGGCCTACACTAATTAGACTTCAGGTGTATACAAACAATTGGGTTGCTAAAAGGTAGTGACGTGCATTCCATCTACAACCTCTCCTACCCAAATCCCATCCTCACCTTCACGTGGTGCAACCCGTTTTGAACGAACGAGGCTCTGGGGACCGAGTACCAGCGGTATAACTGAAATGTCATTTGCAGAGGAAATGCTGCACAGGTGGAAACCCCACCAATCAGACCTGTCTGGGCTAGCATCCCGTTGAGCGTCATTTTCACATTGCTTTCAAATCTCACCAGAAGCCTCGGATGACAAAGATGAAAAGCTGGGATCATAAAAAAAAATTAGGACATAATGCAAGAGCTTCAAATAGAACCCATTATTAAAAACATAAAATTGTTTAGTCACACGTTAAAAAGTGTTAAACATTTTTAAAAAAGGTTATATACCTTGGACAGACGGCCCGTTTCGACGCGATGTTGCCTCTTCATCAGTGTCTCCTGAACTAGATGAAGACGCAACTTCGCGTCGAAACAGGCCGTCTGTCCAAGGCATATAAACTTTTTTAAAAATTTTTGACACTTTTTAACGTGTGACTAAACAATTTTATGTTTTTAACAAAGTGTTAACGTGAACTAGAATCAATGAACCCATTATGCAGTTCATCAGCAAATATCAACTTCAGTGGAAGGGTAATCTCGAACGAATGATCGATGCAGAATTCCAAAGCACTGTTTCATTACCATCCGTATGTCAAAAGATCTCTAAGTCGTCCGAAGAAGAGATGGACTGAAAATTCTAGCTTGAGACCGTAACAGGCCACTCGGCCTAATACTTGTTAGGAAGTTTACGACGACGACGACAAACAATTGTTCTTCCTCTGACACACCATATACTGTATACCTACTACAAATAAAATATGAATTTCTATCATCTTTGTTAATTTTTCGTGTGGTAGGAGTAGGTTTAGTGGAATTTTATTTAACGACGGTGTCAGTTGCACAATTTATTAGCGTTGAAAATCAACGTGAACGAGAAATTGTCGGTGGATTTTGTATGGATCCCTCTCCTTACATGTTTTGCGCAACGCATGTCTACAAACTCTTTCTGAGATGATGCAAGTCATGTTTCATAGCTCCCTCGATGGGTTTAAACCCAGGGAGTGCTATTCATAGACATTTCGCAGCACGCGCTACGAGCGTACTAAGCTAGTCCCGTCTATCCACTGGTTACTAGTACAGAATTCAAATCATATCCTATCGCTAACACTGGTTTATGAATACGAAAAACGCTGATCATCCACCGGAAGCCAGCGCTAAAAATGTCTATGAATACGGCCCAGGAACATTAGTGAGGATCTAACGGTTGCCATGATGGTCGCTTAACCACCGAGCACAACAAATGAACTACAAAATAATAATAATAATAATAATAATAATAATAATAATAATAATAATAATAATAATAGCGTTGTATCAGCTATTAGGTTATTTATCGCGGTTGGGGTTGCTGATAGCGATATGGCATTTGGTAACATGAGGCCTAGTATTTGCTATGGAGTTACATGAAATTCGCCATACATTTGAGGAAAACTTTGAGCGGGAAAAACGTAACCAGGTACTGAACTAATCGGGAATCGAACCAACGCATGTTAGGATAAGCAGGCAAACGCGCTACTGTTAGGGCTACACCGCACCGATAGATTTTATTTATTTTTATTTTATTGGGTTATTTTACGACGCTGTATCAACATCTAGGTTATTTAGCGTCTGAATGACATGAAGGTGATAATGCCGGTGAAATTAGTCCGGAGTCCAACACCGAAAGTTACCCAGCATTTGCTCGTATTGGGTTGAGGGAAAACCCCGGAAAAAACCTCAACCAGATAACTTGTCCCGACCGGGATTCGAACCCGGGCCACCTGGTTTCGCAGCCAGACGCGCTAACCGTTACTCCACAGGTGTGGACGCACCGATAGAAAATGATAGCTGTAATAGAGGTAAATAGAGCGGAGTAATGAGATAGTGAGACAGGAAATGTTTAGCAGTTTAAAAAATTTAAAATCATTAATGGATTACAAAAAAAATGAAAATAATGTTGGGACAGGAAGAATAGACTATACAAAAATTAACAACAGTGAGGAAAGGATTGGCCTAGAGTGATGGAGATTGGGGATTTGGAGGTTAAAAAAATTGAGGAGGAGACATAGAAAAAGATATATGTTCTTTATGTAATAAAAAAATGTGATACATATTCTACTTTCATACCCAGAAAATGAAATAACAAGAAAATTGTTTATTGAGGAACCATTACTAAACCTAAATGTAGAAATAGCATATGGGATATTAGCCCTACATAGGACAGTAAATTGAAGAAAATTGAGGGAACTCGGAACAATGTTTTTAAATAGTGAAGAAATAGTTGGAAGGGAAAACTAAGGTATAAACATACGTATGTAAATAAGAAATAGTAATAAATAGAAAGAGTTTTTGTTAATAAATAACTAGAATGATTGAACGTAGTATGAAATGTATAGTAATAGTTATTACTTACTTACTTACAAATGGCTTTTAAGGAACCCGGAGGTTCATTACCGCCCTCACATATGCCCGCCATCGGTCCCTATCCTGTGCAAGATTAATCCAGTTTCTACCCTCATATCCCACCTCTCTCAAATCCATTTTTATATTATCTTCCCATCTACGTCTCGGCCTCCCCAAAGGCCTTTTTCCTTCCGACCTCACAACTAACACTCTATAAGCGTTTCTGGATTTGCTCATACGTGCTACATGCCCTGCCTATCTCAAACGTCTGGATTTAGACTCTATGGCGATTCCTCGGCCTCACTTCATTTCACACTCCGTTTGATCTGATTACCTCGTTGGGTTTTTCCGACGTTTTTCCCAACCATAAGGCAAATGCCAGGTAATCTTTTGGCGAATCCTCGGGCCTCACCTCATCTCACTATATCCCGCCAAAATATTGCAAAAAATTTGTATAAAATTGAAAAATAGTAAAGTTGTAAAAATTGTACAATATTGTAAAAATTATAATTGTAATTGTAATCTTGTAAAATTTTGACATGTTCCACATCTTAAAGCTTCAATGCTAATGTAAGATCTATGGAATATAATAAATGAAATTTAAAAAAAAATAGTTAAAGGTGGGTTTCTGAAAAACGGAAATGTAACGGGACCACCATTAACGAATTGCTCATAATTTTGATTGCAATAAATATACATATACAATAGAGGCAAATAAATATCTGCTAAAAGAAATAAATGAAACTGAAGACAAATCCTAGCAGGATGTGGAAGAATTCAAGACAGAGAGTCAATTGAATTTCTTTTACTTACCCACTTATTAGCCATTATCAGGGTATGATAAAATCACTGAAAGTGTATGTTGTTTTATAGCATACAATAACAAAACTAGATATCATGCCTCCCTCAAGAAAAAAATACATAAATTTTGTGGGTAATATAAATGGAATATGGCATCTGAAAGCCGGGAAGGCAGATATAAGATATTTACTTTAAGAATGCTTAATTCACGGCCATTCTCAAAAACCAGTTCAATCAATCGATCGATGGATCCCTGTTCCCCAATAACGATCCACCTTACCATGAGGAACGGTATCTCAAAACAGGTTAGAGCCGACTTTTTTTACTGTTTGGTAGTGCGATGGCCCGAGGCATCTTAGAGATTTCGGCTCAGTATTCAAATGAGATGACTCGAATTCCGTCTCCTTGGCAACCAGGTCGTTAAGACGAATAGGTTTGCACAAGAATGGCGAATTTGGAGAAACAAACTGATAAATCAGCAGACGCTAGAAAGTCTGATTCCAGTGTATGTTTAGATACATGTATTACATTAACAAAATAACGTATACATATGACTACACACATTCTTACACGAATACACCGCCTGCATAAAGTTCCTGGTTATTAGGATAGATTACATTTCGGTTATAAAATATATTCGTGGAATTTTCGAAGGAAATTTAGGAAGCAATGAAACAAAGTTAGAATTCCAAGTAAATTTTTATTTATTTACTAGCCGTACCCGTGCGCTCCGCTGCAGCCGTTAGAAATAAATATTAAGTAATTACATAATTAAAATAGGGCATTTGATCCAGGGAATATTCGTGTTTGATAGAAGGATAAATCGTTTAATATGTTACTTAATTTAAATTATATTTAAATAATTAAAATGGAATCATTTTGGTCCAGAGAGCACTCATTTGGTGCAATGACAATTCCTTTAAAATGTTTCTTAATTTTTATTACATGCATCCATAGTTCAATGAACATTGACATCATTTACATTTAAAGTGTATACTTTATTTTACTTGTTATATGTTTCCATTGAATTATGGTAATAACTTAATTTTAACTCTTGTTTTCTACGTATTCAGTAAATGGCGCTTGGCCCACTATGGCTCTGAACCCTTCAAATAACTTAAATAACTTAAATTATATTATATGATATTATATTATATTATATTATATTATATTATATTATATTATATTATATTATATTATATTATATTATATTATATTATATTATATTATATTATATTATATTATATTATATTATATTATATAAAAAGTGTGTTGATAACGGATGTACCCCGATAAGTAAGTTTTCAATTTGTTATGGGGGCTCTTGAATCTCAGGAGGAACAAATTTTATTTTACAACAGGGCAACATAATCTGCTTGGCTCATTACCCAAATTTTTTGCATTGCATTTAATGCATATGTATTTTATGTATTTTAACTCGATTCAATTGAGCATAGTTAAAATTTGGATTATAAAATAATGAAATGCTAAACTAGCATATTATTACTGCATACTAAATCAATACACTCTCGTTGTTCGTTAATTCTCTGAGATAAACATTACTTTAAGAAATACAGGAAACGAATACACAGAATAGCCTATCAAGTTTTCTGTGCATAAGAAGCTATTTTAATCTTACCTGTCCTAAATTCACTCAGAAGTTACTGTAGTAACATTATAGCATTATGTCCATACAGAGAAACTACACTTTCCAATGGTGAAATAATAATTAATTATACAAATCGGTTAATTTAGCTCCCGATATTGCTTCATACGAACACAGAAACATTTTCTGTAGGCTATGATTCATAGCTTTCGATTGTTGTTGACCAAGGCCCCTTATAGACGAAGTCATTTGTTTATTTCATTACACGGCCTTAGATGGCAGTTATTTTAATTTTAAAACTCATTTATCTCATTAAATATCAGTCCTATCAAAATTTTTCAAAGAATAAAACTTATCGGAAATGATTTTTAAAGAAATTTTTGTTGTGTAACATTTTTCATAAAAATCAATAATAAGTGAGATATTTTGATTTATTTAATTCAGGCCCTCTTATAACACCCCTTTTAAATAGTGTATTTTGAATGCCATATAGCCTATAATCTAAGTTACAACGAACTTAATTTATATTCCAATTTTCATCGAAATCCGTTCAGCCATTATCGCGTGAAAAGGTAACAAACATACAGACAAAAATTTCAAAAATGCGATTTTCGGTTTAAGGGTGGTTAATTATACATGTTAGGACCAATTATTTTTGGAAAATCGAAAATTACGAGAAAAATTCGGCTACAGATTTATTATTAGTATAGATTTATTTATTTATATACATAAAAAGATACATTAAAACTATAATATACATAAAACAGAAATATAAATTAAATAATTTACCCCCGTATGACCAATCGCTCGTTGTCGGATCTACAAAATCGCACTATAGATAAGCAGAAAGAAAAAGAAGACAAAATAAACAATTAATATAAGTAATAAAACATCACAGATTACAAAAAACAAGAGCCTGTATGATAAAGAAGAATCACAATTGAAAATGTTTATAAGCAATATTCACAAATATAATAATATAAGACTAATATTTGGCAATTAATTATCTAACTCTATGTTAAGTTCCCTTAATAATTTCTTTAATTTTCAGTTTAAATTTAATCATATGCTAGTTAATACAGGGTACTGAGAAATTAATTTGTTATGTAGTTTTAAGGGGTTAGATACAGCTTACAGCAGTAAAATTTTGGAAATATTCAACATTTTTTCCTCCATTACTGTATCTTGTACACTAATGAAAATTAGTATCTGCAAAGCACTGTCCTTCAGCTATATGAAAAAAAAAATACGATTTAAAAAAATTATTTACATTTTTCTTTAAAAATTCAGGTCACTGTGCAGTGATGAAGTGTTTCCCACATAACTCCAAAAATATCCACCATTCTGTGATGAAAATTTTTGTGTGTATTTATGCATACCATGTCTACAATATGATGCAAGATCACTTCTCTACCTTTGATAGATTGTCTGATAAAATATAAATTCATTTAAAAAATGGTCAAATGTCAGTACTTTCTTGTAACATAAAATAAAAAAAATATATTATTTATTAAGAAATGTAGTTGAAAGAGCATGATATTGTAAACACAACCCCGGGCCATTAGCTGGAAACTGTGGAACCAAACAGGTGTACTAGTATGGCCGTCAAATTATCCATAGTTCATCTCTTTTTCCGGTGTGTTTATCAGCTGTTTTGTTTGTATTATTACGATTACTTATTGTTTCGTGTTGTTGTGAATATTTCAAAAGTGTAGTCAAGTTTCAGCACGTGTTATTTTTTATGAATAAGCTAATATTCTGTTCGGCTCAACTGTAGAATATGTCCATTGATATGTCTCCCTATGCTTTAACATATGAAGGAGTGCCAACATCCTTCTTGATAAGAGAAAGAATGTGGAAATGAAGTGTTCAGTCTATGTCACAACCATAACACCTCTAATAAATACAGGGTGTAACAACTTTAATGTTTAGAATTTCTGGAACATGTTCCCTGACATGTTCTACGTCGATTAAACCTAATATACCTATATCCAAAGTTCTATAGGTTTGGAGTATTTGTACCCCAAAGTTAAATTTTTTAGTTTAATTTTATCGCTGAATACTGAAAGAAATAACACCAATTTCCGAAAGTGACATGTCTATGTCATTATTTTTATTATTACCATATTACATTTTAATATCAACTACTTGTGAGTATGAAAGAAGCAGTGCAAAGTTGAAAAAAAAATGTCCTTCAGATTACAAACACTGTACTTCTTGAACTTTGCCAATAGGCACGTGAAAATACCTGTGCACCAGGAATCCTACGATTTGGGAACCGTGCTTGATATGCCAAAACAGCTGCTGTTGCATTGCCATCACACAGTCCATACACATGAACTATGTCGGCGTATTCCCGATGTGTGTACACAAAAGTCATGTTTTAATGGTCAAAACTCAATAAAAAGACTAGTCACAATACGGTTTATTTTTCTCACAACTGTTATTTTAAACTGTTGTCTGTTTCGTTTCCTTAGCAACCTAAACAATTTTAATTTAATTTCTCTTAATTTCCTTCATTCACTGCTTTTCAAATGTTTCTTATGTATCTCTACTTAGTAATGCCATAAAATAGCCCGGTATAATGCTTGGAGCTGCAAGAAGTTCTATTTTTTCCAGCTCTGTTATCTCTGTAACCTCTCAATTTCGGTTATAGGTATGTTAGGTTTAATCAACGTAGAACGTGTCAGGGAACATGTTCCAGAAATTCTAAACATTAAAGTTGTTACACTCTGTATACAATGAAACATACATTGATATAATAATCTGCTAGTAGTCCTGTTACCTCCACATCCATTCTAATCCGTTTACGTATGACCAAAACCGACAGTAGCAATTTAATATTTGACAATTAGCGGTATTTCGCGGTGGATTATGGGGCGTAAAAGGTGTAGTTTGACGTCATATCCGTCGCACCGATTTCAAGCATATTTGCCTTGGAGTACTCCCTCCTTTCTTTTTATCCTCTCAGTGTAAACATGAGTTTCAGCAATAAAATAAAAGAGAGAGAACATGAAAAATTTAACAAGTTTATGAGTTATGAGGGAAACGCTTCACACCTAATCCTTTCTCAGAATAGTTTATATAATATTTTGATTCATCATGTTACCTGTGTGAGATTCAGGCATGCGATATTTTTTATAATAGGCCTATATACACGATATAATAATAATAATAATAATAATAATAATAATAATAATAATAATAATAATATTTCATATCGATGGCTAAAAAGTGATACCTCATATCTATACACTTGTAGGTAAATAGAAAAAACTTTTTGAAATTATTTTCTCAAAATTGACAAACTTTTTATATATGTTTATGCTCGACCATGCCGAAATGTAGTAATTATACACCTGGTAGCAGATCTTTAATGCATGTCATTAAAGTACACCTACTCATTAAAGGTCAGGTCTTTCAGCCAATGACGACTCAGGTTACAACTGTTCAGCCAATGACAGGTCAGCTTTCTACCGTTGTAAAACCGCAAGTATCGATTATTCTCGGATATGCAATCGAAAGAGAATTAGCGAAAAGTCACAGGCTGGAAATCCAATACTGTCGCAGAAGGTTATGTTCTGTTACTATAATAATTAGCGTTAATTGTAAATAATATTCAAATAAATTCAATTTGTCACCTCGTTTTTCAATGTCTAATTTAATTTCAATGTTATCTCTGTAGGTTTTTATGGCCTAGCAAGGTCAATGTGGACATCTGTTCCTCGGAAAAAATCAATACTTTCGCGTCTGCGCACATCTCACAACATACGGGACATTGCTCCAGGTCAGATACAATAAAATTAATAATATCAAGTTAGAAATATGGTCGAGCATAAAAAGTCGTATGAAACTCGCCTATAATGGTAATTAAGAAGCTCGTATGAAAATTATGAAACTCGCTTGCGCTCGTTTCATAAATATCCGTACTCACTTCTTAATTACCTTCATTATAGGCTCGTTGCATAATGTACTATTCTGCTTTGCAAGATCTTCTATTCGAGAAACAAAAATATTAGTACACTGTCCAATTTTGTGAACACAATAATAATAATGTAGTTAATAATAATAATAATAATAATAATAATAATAATAACAATAATAATAATAAATAATAATAATACAGTTAAACTGAATTACCACTGTTGTAGATAGAGGTATCTCTTGTTCTTAGCCATCGTTATACGGTAATTTGATTACTTATTTATTTATTCTTTAATTCTTCGAATAGCGAAGTTATTATTTATTTCTTTATTACAGACTGTATTTCATCATCTGACGACGAGGTTCTGTGCTCTGTAGTTTGTCTTTTTATTTTCTGTAAAATTAATTTACTCGTCCACTGTTTCTAATAACAAATAGGCATATTTATGTTTCTGACTGAAACTTCTGTTCCTGATTTCTTTCCGGTTCGTGTTAGTCTATATTCATCGTAAATTTTGACAACAATAAAAACAATGTTGCATCAGTCTAGCAGCTGATATTCACTCTTTATTCATTCAAGTCCTATTGCGTCACTTATGAAATCCAAAGATGCTTGGTTAACGATCCAATAACTAGTGGGCAGTTAAATTCCTCTTCTGCAATCCGACAATCCACTAACTTTAAAGGTCCACTAACTAATGGAGGAATACATTATTTATAGGTATGTTTTCTTGCAACTTAGCGTTTGTGTCAATTATATCCCTGATTCAGCGGATAATTATTTTTTTTAATTTACTTTTATAATTTATTTTATACAGTCCTGTCGTAAGCAAGTACTATGGACGGACATGGTCAACATAAAAAAGCACAATAAAATGAAAATTACAACAAACAAATATATATATAGTAAAATCTATTAAAGTCTATATATACTTCGTATAACTCTAAATTTTTGGGTAAGACGTTTAACGTGAAAGACGTGTTATTATCGTGACATCTTTTATTTTAGATTTGTTTCCGTTTTTCTTATAAATATAGGCTATATTGAGTTCGCTAGAAGTCGAAGTGTTACAGTGACTATTTGCGTATAGTAATATGTTATGTGTTCTCTAATATGGGTAAAGCTGTTTACAGACAAGAAGATAAATCAAGAGCTGAATAACGATATTCAAGAGCAGACGAACAATTTGCTGTCAAATTGTCAAGTTAGCGTCGTAAATATCGAAGTATTGGCGATCATAATTTTCACTGTATCTACAGTTGAATGTTGTATCTTGATTTATTATCTTTACTAATCCGTAATTCCGAAAACGGAACCTACCGGCACAAAATTGTCTTTGTAAAGATCAAACATGATGAAGTGGCTGTTTATTTCTCAGTACAACGAGAAAATTATCCATTCACAACGCTTGCAGTCCCAGTTTATGATATCCCCCACAAACTCTGCTGGACAGGCAAATAACTTCACACGTGTAAATCTCAACACATAACGTTCAGACTACAAGGTGCACAAAAACTTTGTTCGCATTCATTTTCTAAACATTTGAAATATTTCATAGATTTTATGACTTGCAGAATTATTCAGATTTATTTTCAGTCTTGAATGCACGAGAGTGCGATACAAAAATGTTGTATCCAAAGCTGCTGGTTTCATCTTAGTATTATCATTCATTCAGCAATTCATAGTTTTCTGCCTTTCACTGCAAACCCAGCATTCTTCAATGTCCCATATTTTCCGCCTTCCTTTTAGTCTCTGCTTATGACCCATATCGTTGGCTTACTTTTGAAGCTTCGGACTGTATTTTAAGAATTTGTATACGCGAGCAAAATAACTTCTTATTCTCCTTACACCACAGTTAACAACTGTTGTGCATTTGTTATTTTATAAAATATAGAAACATCTGCACACTCACGAAATGTTATCAGCACACGCAATTTAAAAATATAGGCCCACACAAATTTCGACATTAGGTAAAATAGGACTTATGATGTTTTTAGAAGTAAGCTGACGATATACCACAACTCTCCAGCACTTGCGTGGCATAAATTTATAATCCACTGCTGATTATTACGTCAGCACATATCCGCTTTCAATGCTGATACCGTGAAATGTTCAGTATCTTTGTGTTACAGTTTAGGTATCATGTCGGAGTGTTTGGATGTAATATTGTTACTTTTTTCTATGTAGAAATATGTATGTTTTTAAGAGTGGATTATAAATGTAATACACGCGAGTACTAACGCCAGTGTTTTTAACAGGAGAGTATACAAGAGCATATTTTCGATTTCCTTATTTGTAATTTGATTTATTCCTATAAACTCTTCATAAGACATACACTTATTTTCTATTTTGTAGTTCTTTTTTTTTCTGCAATATAAATGATTATGTGGACATATTTGATAATACAGGACAATGCCTTTTTCTCATATTAATCAGACATATAATTGAATCCAATAATCATCATCATCGTTATCATCATCATCATCATGTTGTTTCAGCGTGCCTGAGTAAAACTCAGGAAAGAGGAAAGGATCGCAACTTTAGGTATTTTTGGTTGCCTTTCACAAATAATATAAGTACCATAATAATTATAACAATTTAATATTAACAAACTAAGAGAGATAAATTAAAGTAAAAGTACAAAACCAAAGAATTATGGATCTAATAACAATATAAGATAGTGAGATAATGAAAGAGAGGAAATTAATGTCTGTCATCAAAATGTATGTAAGAAAGGCGATGTATAACAGAGTAAACTGAACACTCATTGAAAATACAGTCTGAATAGACTCGGCTCAAATAGGACATATAAAGTTGTAGTCTCCAACCTTTAGCTGAATCAAAGTTCAAATCCATGGAAAGCACACAGTAACCAAATAAGCCGTTATATACGTTAATGGCGTAACGGCCCCAGAGAACTTCCCTGTAGGCTTATGGACGTCGATGATCCCTCGTAATATAGAATATGAAAATCAGGAATGCTGAGATTGAAACAGATCATCCCTTAGTCTGTAAAGCGATTATATCCAAACGATGTTTCACCGATGAATTATACCCCACAGACGATAGTCGCAGCTATCCAAATCAGCGGGGTCACCTTGACCACCGGAACCACGTAATACGATGAGTTGACTATCTCAGCAGAGACGGGAGACTGCCCGTTTCTCTCTTGAAGTCGTAACTGCGTAGAATTCTCTCACCAACTGAAGATTCGCTCGGTCTCCAAGCCGAGGCCGGCGGTGCGTGTCGTTCCTCCAATCAGCGGAGGAGAAGATCAGAGTACGTTCAGGAAAAATAAAGTAAACGGTACAGCCACCATAAACAATAAAATTGCCCACAGCATAAACTACATCACAATCATCATCATCATCATCATCATCATCATCATCATCATCATCATCATCATCATTCGTGGCTCTACAGCCCAAAGTGGGCCTTCGCCTCCTGTAATGTCCTCTTCCATGCTGCTCTATCCTTCACCAATTGTAGTCATCCATTAATTCCGCACCTCCTCATATCTTCCTGAACTGAATCCCACCATCTATTCTTCGGTCTTCCTCTCCTCCTTCTCCCTTCTGGTTGACTGGCATATCAGATATACCTTCTTTTCGTTCGTCATTCTACCACCATGCCCTATCCATCTCAATCTGCTAAGTCTAATCGTAGAAACTCGTACTATATCAAGTTCACCATAGAAGGCCATTAATTCATCATTATGTCTCTCCTCCAGTTACCATTTTCACATTTCAAAATCCTCCTCAGTACCTTCCTCTCGAACACTCCGAGTCGCTTGCACACATCCGCATTCAAAGTCCACGTTGAATTCAAAAGTAGCTTAAATTTGAGGAGTAGGAGATAACTCTAGAGCAGCCGTGGCGAAAAGGCCATGGTGCGCCGAGCCACTGTGTAAGCTGCAACGTGCATAGCACCTATGGAGGGCGGCGGACAACCGAAGGGGAAGTTAATGTTTAGGACGTGTAACGAAGAAAGAAATGAACAAGAAAACATAGGACACATTATCACAACCTAAAATTAACTGTCTTCAGAATGTCTCTGCGACAAAGTTTCAAAATCAGGAATTATGTCACTTACTGCCAATCGTAGTTGATCACGAAGGTATTTGTCTGTCAGTCGTGATCTAAATTTGATTTTTACTATTTTCATTGTTGAAAATAATTTTTCACAAACGTAAGTTACAGCGAACATGGCTTCAACAGAGCAAGCGAAAGAACGAAGCTTCAAATATTTATTTTTTTCCAAAGATTTGAAAAGTTCAATATCTGTCAAGTCCTTACATCTAGCTTTCATTTAACGTCACATTGTAAATCTGTGAGTTTAAATTGAAAATCTAACCGCATTATTCGTACATCTGCTGTAAAAGAATCGACGTACAGAGATGATGATGATGATGATGATAATAATAATAATAATAATAATAATAATAATAATAATAATAATAACACTTAACCTTTTAATGTTTCATCAGTAACATGTAGTAACTTATAATGCCGTTTTATGCTATGCAACCGTTTTCCTAGTAATATTTGTGAACAAATCATACATTTAATATTTCCATCATATTGTAAGCAAAAGAATGCATCCTCCCATCCTACTTGAAACTTTCGTTTTTTATAGAGGTAGATGGTTTCGAGAGAGACATTGCGACGATACGCCACTCGCAGGTCCGAGACAAATACAAATAGAACGGAGTTTGACTCCAGTGAGTAAGAGGGTGGGGGTTGTAGGTAGGAAGCGAGAGAAAAGCACTGCGAGCCACAATGTGCTCGTGAGTCGCATTTTCGCCGCGGCTGCTTTAGAGTGTAGTTTATAATAACTAACAATTAAGTCTATATAATAATAATAATAGATTTTAATTACATTCTTTGCATCATAACATCACTCATTATGTGTACCTATTATTTTGACATCACTGATTTAAATATTCAATTTCAAACAGAGTTACACCGTTATAGCACAAACAGTTTAATAGAATTAGTAAAGTAATGTTAATATTATATATGTCGTAAAATTACATATCTATACGTACAAAATAATTTATTATTAATGAAAAAGAGATGGATTACAAATATAATCCGCGCGAGCACTGTTGTTACAAATTATGACGCGACTGCCGAAGGGTTAATGTTGTCTGCCATCTATTTTTTACTCTGCCTCGAAATTGTCTTCCGTTCACTATTTCTTTAAGTGGATTTTTTTTTAAATTTTATTGGGTTATTTACAACGCTGTATCAACATCTAGGTTATTTAGCGTCTGAATGATATGAAGGTGATAATGCCGGTGAAATGAGTCCGGGGTCCAACACCGAAAGTTACCAGCATTTGCTCGTATTGGGCTGAGAGAAAACCCCGGAAAAAACCTCAACCAGATAACTTGCCCCGACCGGGATTCGAACCCGGGGCACCTGGTTTCGCGGTCAGACGCGCTGACCGTTACTCCACAGGTGTGGACTCTTTAAGTGGATCCTTCACTAGGCAGCTTCTTCTTAGCCAGTGACCCAGCCAATTATATCAACATATATAATGTAAAAACCGATATTTACAAGCATTGGGGAGTGAAAGAGAATACTGACAACAATTTCAGGTAGGAGTGTAAGGGTCGAGTACGCTTATTTACCTGTCGAATGACATAAATTTATGATTTCTTTATGTCGCTTCATGTGAATAGAAAATATAAGTATATTGCATGCCCTTCATTAATCACTTATCTTATCATAGGCCCATACTCTTCATGTATCCCTGATATAGGCTACAAATAAGAGTGACTACCCTTTACGAAATCCAATAGAGAAATCTATTTTCCACGTCCTCAGTTTACTTGTTTTGTGTTCCTGCGACCAGCGGGTAAACATATTGGTCCCGTCAAGAGAGAACTATTTTTTGCTTACGTATTACGGTTCCATCTACCATCTACTTCAAGAATTTTGAAACCAGTTACAGTTGTCTGAGAGAAGTGATTCATGACATCGAGGAAGTCACTAACAAGTAAGAATTCCGAAGATATTGGCCGGCCCCGGGACTTGAACTCGGGACCTCCCTAATACAAATGCAGTGTTTTGCCATTCACTTACCTTGCACTTTTTCAATTCAGATTTTTTCAGTTATAAGCCCTTTTCTCTACGATAGTTTTGTAAAAATATATAAATATCTTTTCCTTCTTTTTCCCTTTTTGTTCTCTTGATCACCAGATGAATTTATTATCATACCCTTTTTATTGTGAATTTTATTTAATTTTCGTATTTCTTTCCTTTTTTTATTATTTTATTACATTCGATTTTCTTATATTCTTCCTTACGTTTTCCATATAAACTGTTTGTACTAAATGAGTTACTTTTACTATATTCCAATGTATTTTACTTTCTTTTTTCTATTATGTTATTATTTTCATGTTGTTTAGTGTCGATTTTATTATGCTATTATTATTATTATTTTTTTGTAAAATGTTAGTATTCTGTTCTTTAACTTTTTGTTAAATTTTCACTGCTTGTATACTTTGTGACCTGGTAGAGTGTAAGAGAAGGCCCTACGGCCTTAACTCTGCCAGTATAAACACAGTATTATTATTATTATTATTATTATTATTATTATTATTATTATTATTATTATTATTATTATTATTACCTTGCTTCGGTAAATGTTGTGTTATTAAAATGTATTTGAGCATTTTATATCGTACTTTTGGGGAGAAATCTCGACAAAGAGGAAATTTTTATTTGAGAAAAAATTGACTCACCCTGTAGCACACTTAATGGTCTGAAATAGAAAACTATGTGGCAGAAATTCTCATCCGCTATCTCAAAGAGGTCCGTTAAGCTGCGATTCTTTTCTTCTTCCTTCCTTTATAATTTCCTGTGAATATAAATTGTCTCATTCTTCATTCAGACACTAAAACAAGCAAACAGATCCATTCGTAGCCACGGGCTATTAATTGTGACCAAATATGGTTGGAAATAGTAAAATACAGACGGACAGACGGGCAGATTGAGTGACAGGTAATTAATGAGCTTGTAACAAATGCTGCAGTCCTGTTGCCTTGCAGAGCCGATAATAGCGACCCCAGGTGAAGGATGGCAGCCTGGACCAGATCCCGGCTTCGAATCTCTTGTCAGTCAACTTCCGGCACCGAGGCGTGAGGGATCAGTCGTTACGAACGCAACACACCTTTCTACAGACTAGAATGTCGGATTTCAACACCAACAGTCGGAGTTCGAACAGGCGCTGAAACAACTTATGTAGGCCTATTGCTGTATTTGATTGGTCAACTGTCCGAAGACAGATCTTAACCTCACAAGTGATACCAAGAAGGAACCACTTATGACGCAACTAGGCCAGAAAATAATGGGGTAAGGTGGCCAGTTCCTTTCCCCCTAAATTACATACATCTCTCACTAGCTGCATATTACACTAGTCAGACTTCAGATGCACACAAACAATTGTTCTTCCTCTGACGCATATCGTCAAGTGAGATGTACTGCCAGATAATAGATGTACATAGCAGCCAGAACCTCAATCACAGGTTAGTAGTCCTATTAGTAGTACTTAAAAAATATTATGTAAGGGGCAAGTTTATATGGAGACGTTCACTTTCTATTCCAGTTATCTTATGATTCTTTATTAAATTGAGCATCACAAGAGCAACAGGATGTATTTTTTACTTGTCAGTTGTTCTCAAGAATAACGCTATATCATGCTCAGTGGTTCAAGAATAATGCTATTTAGATTGACTGTTATAGCTAAACTCTTAAACCTGAACACCTCTACCAATGGTGAATGGACTTGATCAGGCGATAATGTTAGATTGACTGTTACACCTAAACTCTTAAACCTGAACACCCATCTATCAATGGTAAATGGACTTGACTAGGCGACAATCGTAGATTGATTGTTAGGGATAAACTCTTGAACCTGAACATCTCTAAATGGTGAATAGCTTTGATCAGGCGATAATGTTAGATTGACTGTTACACCTAAACTGTTAAACCTGCACATCCATCTATCAATGGTAAATGGATTTGACCAGGCGATAATGTTAGATTGACTGTTACACCTAAACTCTTAAACCTGAACACCCATCTATCAATGGTAAATGGACTTGACTAGGCGACAATCGTAGATTGATTGTTAGGGCTAAACTCTTAAACCTGAACACCTCTAAATGGTGAATAGATTTGATCAGGCGATAATGTTAGATTGACTGTTACACCTAAACTGTTAAACCTGCACATCCATCTATCAATGGTAAGTTAAATGGATTTGACCAGGCGACAATCGTAGATTGGCTGTTACACCTAAACTCTTAAACCTGAACACCCATCTATCAATGGTAAATGGATTTGACCAGGCGACAATCATAGATTGATTGTTAGAGCTAAACTCTTAAACCTGAATACCTCTACCAATGGTAAACGGACTTGACAAGAAGACAATCTTATATTGACTGTTACACATAAACTCTTAAACTGGAACACCCATCAATCAATGGTAAATGGACTTGATCAGGCGACAATCTTAGATAGACGGCCCGATTGTATAAACCATTTAATCTTAGATTTGAGGTTAAATTGATCATTGTTTCAGCTGAACTTGGAATTTTGTGTTGTATAAAGTCTAATCTGAGATTAATTTGTCTCAAACTAAAGTCAACTTTGACTGAAGAAATTTCTCCGATTAAGTTAGATGATCCAAGTTTAGTTATTTATTTTCTGTTTGAAATATACGAGTGACAGATTGTGCAAATAAAATATCCATCATTATTAATATTAATAGATATGATAGGTACATTTATATAGCCTATATTTCTTTCAATTTCTTGCCTTAATACACAATCTTATATTTTATGAGGTTGTATCGTGTTCAGCCGTATCAAATAACATAACCTATAATTATATTATGTTTATAACAACCATTAATTGTTAATGGATATGATAGGTACATTCATAAATTTTCAATTAACTGTATTACTAAACGAAAATTGTGGTTTTATAAAGCTTTATTATGTTTAGCAGTATCAAACACCATAACATGATACCAACTCGGAGAACAGTCAACCTTCTTCTTATTGTCCGCCATTATTTACATTGCACAAAAAAACAGTGTCTCCAACAGAGTGTACGGAAAGTCGCCAAAAATAGTTGTAAAGTCGCTAAATTTCTCATTATCAACAGAGAAAGATTAAATTTTGTCACTATGGGGTGCTAAAAAGGTTACTAAATCCTTATTTAAGCAATATAAAAGTTAAAAGAAATTGTTTTTGAAAAAGAGTTAAAGTCGCTAGATTGGCAACACTGAACAAACCTGTACGCGCATCACGTATTTCACCTGTTTATGCGATGTTGCCAAATCCTTTTCACGTGAACTTAGATTGCATTTGAACCAAGGTAATTTGATCGCAGAAAAGTTTTATACAATAGAAGAAGTGTCTGAACTCGGTTCACTTTTCGATCTTCGATCAAAGTTGATCTTTAGTCAGGGAGTTTTATACAATTGAGCAGTAAATTCTTAAACCTGAACTTCCATCTACCAGTGGTAAATGGATTTGACCAAACGACAATCGTAGATTAATTGTTAGAGCTAAACTCTTAAATCTGAACACCTCTATCAATGGTGAATAGACTTGATCAGGCGATAATGTTAGATTGACTGTTACACCTAAACTCTTAAACCTGAACACCCATCTATCAATGGTAAAAGGACTTGAGAAGGCGAAAATCTTACATTGACTGTTACATCTAAATTCTTAAACCTGAACACCCATCTACCAATAGTAAATGAACTTGACCAGGCGAAAATCTTAGATTTACTGATACACCTAAACTCTTAAACTTGAACACACATCTATCAGTGGTAAATGATCTTGACCAAACGACAATCGTAGATTAATTGTTGGAGCTAAACTCTTAATGGAGTTGTTCAGGCGACAGTCTTAGATTGACTGTTACACCTAAACTCTTAAATCTGAATACCCATCTACCAATGGTAAATGAATTTGACCAGGCGACAATCGTAGATTGATTGTTAGAGCTAAACTCGTAAACCTTAACACCTCTATCAATGGTAAATGGACTTGTTCAGACGACAATCGTAGATTGATTGACACATTACTCGCAACGTGCAAGAAAGACACCTGGCTATTCTAATTATACAAAGTAAGAGTTTCACATTTAGTAAATAAACCAATAAAATAAATCGATTAATATTTATATCCCCACCGTCTGTACTAATAATTAATAATAATATAGTAATAATGATAATTATGGTTATTATTATTATTTTGGTTGATATAGAAAATAAAACCAACAAAGACGAAAACAATCTAAAAATAGGAATAAATAATAACACAGATAATTAGACAAAAAAGGAAATATGAATTGATTTTTAATTGATTCCATATTTTAAAGAGCCGGACTCTCGTTCAGAGCGTCCCAACTTCAAATCCCCAAAATACAAGAGTCCAACTTTGAAATACTGATGCTAGTATCATAAATTTTAAATGATTTTCTGACAAGAATAACGTTGGAACCGTAAAATATGTAACATATTTGAAATAAAATATTAAATCAAGCCTATGTAAAAATACGCGAGGTTTTATAAAATAAATAAGACTAGGAAAATAAAATATGTTTTAAATCACTATAAATATTCTACTCGTGATTCGTGTATATATATATATATATATATATATATATATATATATATATTTAAGTAGGTTGTTTTACGACGCTTTATTAACATCTTAGGTTATTTAGCGTCTGAATGAGATGAAGGTGATAATGCCGGTGAAATGAGTCCGGGGTCCAGCACCCAAGTTACCTAGCATACGTAATTCGTATATATACGACAATATTTTAACTGCAGATAGTGAAAAATTAAGTATGCATTTACATAGAAATCCTAGCTCTGGACTTATGCTAATTTTGAAACAAGATATTTGCATTATAACCGCAGAAAAATCCTACCGATGCTATAGTTTTATTTTTTATTTTTATTTTATTGGGTTATTTTACGACGCTGTATCAACATCTAGATTATTTAGCGTCTGAATGAAATGAAGGTGACAATGCCAGTGAGATGAGTCCGGGGTCCAGCACCGAAAGTTACTTAACTAACTAATTACAGAAACGTTTTGCCTCGCAACGGAGAAAGTTCAATCACAGTCCCCTGTGAATTATGCCACCATTCATTCAGCCGTCCTTACCAAAACGTATTGTTATGAGAATTGAGACAAGATATTCGCGCTATAGCCTTAGCAAGTTGCAGGCAGTACAAATGAAAATGAGGCTTTTCTTCTTTTTTCTTGCTATTCCGCGGATTCTGGCATTCTGTAATTGGAGTGCTGGGCGGCGCGGGGCGCTGGAGTTGGTGGTGCTGCTCTCTGTGTCCCGGCCTGCCGGCCTGCCTGCCTGGCGATCAGTTCAGTGTGATTGTCCGTCGCGAGTGAGTGTGTGCTGTGATGCTCTGAAGAGGCTTTCTGTGTTCGCGTACGTCGTCGTCAAGTTCGCACATGTTCAGTTGTGTTCCATGTCCTGTGAAAACCGTGTTTCCGTAACTTGCCACTGTAATCGTATTAAGACAGATGTCCCATTCCTCCGCCATCCAATGTGATATTCGTTTCGAAACTATTTTTGTTAAATATCTGTGCCCCTAGTAGATTTATTCTCAATTTTATACCATTCACTTTCGATTTCTTTTCGTACATTTGCCCCATAAACGTCTGCATGCTTTTAATATACTTTAAATTTAGTTTTAATCACATATCCTATTAATTTATGCTAAATATTTGAGCTCTGAAGAAATTTAATTGCAATTTTGTTGCAATTTCTTGCGTTTACTTCTAATATCTAAACATATACTTGCCCTACATATGAATGCGCGTTACTATATTGCTTTCAGGGTTGCCAGATGTCCTGAAATTCCAAGGATTGTTCTAGATTTTAATGGTGTGCCCTGTGTCCTGGATTGAGTTATATTTGCCTCTGGAATATCAAACAAATTGGAAAAACACAATTTTTGCTCATTTCTATTAAATTATTTTTAACATTTCTTATTCATTTTTTCAAAACCCTGTCCAATCTATGTTAAACGTCGCCTGGCACCTCCTATAGGGTTGTATTGAAATACAAATGATAATACTATAGTATATACATTAGTATTATACAGAAACTTTATTCTTTACTTTCTTTGGAAGTTGATTTATTATGATAGGATTTAAATACGGTGTCATTCATTTTTCTCTATAGGTCAGGCTATAATATGTCATTATTTTTCCTGACTTTATCAGTAATCCTAAGTAAGGTCTTTATCAGTAATTCTAAGTAAGGTAAGGTTCATAATGTAGCAAAAAATGTAACAAAATACAAATTTTAGTAGCTATGTAATACATAGAACGAATAACATCAGTTGCATTACAAATTGAATTAATTCAAAAGTGTAATCACGTTAAAAAAGGACTTGTCCTGGATTTCTGATTAGAGGATTGGCAACCCTGATTGCTAGTGACCTACTTCGATTAGATAGTCTCTTAATGTTTGTTAAATATCTGTGTAAATTTCTGTTTAATTTTACACCGATTTGTTAGGTCTACGTTCGATTTCTATTCGTATTTGCCTCGTAATGCTTTTCAAATCTCTTATGACACATCCTGTTATTTTATTTTATATATTTCAGCACTGAGCACGTCCTAACTGCAATTTCGTGCGTTTGCTTTTAATATATAGATATGTGACTGTCCCACATTTAAAGGAGCATTATTATAACGATAAATATGATCTATTTTAGATTAAATATGCTCCTAATTTTGTTAAATATTTGTGTCCCCCAGCAGTTTCCCATCTATTTCCACTCACTTTTATTCACTTACAGCTCCTAATTGACTCATAAATGACTACGGGATGGTTTAATGTCATATCTGAGCCAAGATCTGTTAATTTTTATTAAATATCTGCAACTGCGGCTCAGTTTTACACCAATTTGTTAGATTCACTTTCAATTTCTATTCATATATTTGCCTCATAAATGACTACGTGATTTTTAATGCATTTTATAACTGATTTCGATTGATTTTTGTTAAACATTTGAGCTCCAAGAAGACTATGAAGCAATTTAACTGCACTTTCTTGTAGTCACTTTTAATGTATAACTATGAACTTTCCCACAAATGAATATGCATTATTTTAATGCTTTACATGAACTATTTCGATTAAATATATTCTTAATTTTGTTCAACATTTGTGTGTCCCCAATAGTTTAATTTCACTCACTTTCATTTACTTTAAACTTCTAGCTGTCTCAGAATTGACTATACGATTTTGTAATGCCTATATGACCCAATTTCAAATAGATATCCATTAATTTCTGTTTAATATTTTGTGAACACGTGACGTTTTTCTACGCAGATTTACCGAGATTTCTTTCGTTCACTTTTATTTTCAAATTATCTATCTTTAGTCCTACAAATGTGTTATTGTAATTAATACGATATATGAAAGACTCTATTTCATTCGGTAATCTTATACATTTTCGCGAAATATTTTTACCCCGAATAATTTTCCATGTAATTTTACACCAATTCCGTTTATTTAATTTGTAATTTATTGATGCACTTACTTACTTACTTAGTCTCCTTACTTACAAATGACTTTTAAGGAACCCGCACTCTATAAATGTTTGCGCATTGTTTAAAAGCTATAAAATAAGCATTTTGATCGGATATTCAGTAATTAGGTAGATTTTGGCTTAAACATCTGTTTCTTAGGTAATTTCCAGGCAGTATTTATATAATTAGTTTCATTTCACTTTCAGATGTCTATTTATTTCGTATAACTATAATTTTCGAATATGATCATTTTGCATAAGACCGAATTTCTATCAGATATCCTCTTAAATTTATATTATTGTGCCTCAAATAGTTTTATACGCAATGTACTAACATTTTTTCGTTAGTTAGAGTTTCTAAGAATTTATTTTCCATAAAAATGACACCACGCTGTTATCATGTGATGCAACGTCTATTTCGATATGCTTTCCTGTGAATAGCCTATTCATTAAAAAAAAAACTAACCGATTTTTAATAACAGACCAGCAGTTGAATTAATACAACCAATTGTGCTAATTCTTTCAGAAAGTATTAAATTCGTCTACACAGTTTTCTGTCAAGCCTAAGGGTTCCATGAAGGAGAACAAAAATATTAATTCTACACTTTGCGATTTTATAAAATATTCTGTATTGAAAAGCAAAATAAATTAATTAATTTTATTCAATAAATGAATTTTGCTTATAAATGGCAGCAGAGTTCAAATATCACGTTCTTGATTTTGCTGAGTTAAATAACATTTTTTTGTTTTGTTAGAGTTTCTAAGAATGTATTTGCCATAAAAATTATACCGCGCTGTTGTCATGTGATTCGACGTCTGTTTCGATATGCTTTTCTGTAAATACTCATTAAATTCTTGGGTCCCGAGTAATTTTTGAGTCATTATAACTCAGTTCTTTTCCCTTTTCTAACACTTTCAATTTTATATTAGGCCTGCAAATGATCGTGTGATGTTGTAAAGCGATAGTATTTTGTTGTCTAGAAGTTACAGTTTTTCTCAGAGATATCAAGAAATTTTAAACTAGTGACTATTACTTTTCTGCCACATTTGTCACTAAATTGTGCAAATATCTTAAATATGCTCTCCTCTGAATATATTTAATACCTAAGAGTGAAATCCGTAAAATTAAACAAGATTAATAAAAAGCTAATTTTTATTCACGTAACTGTTCATTTACACGCTGTTTCACATACTAATTTCTATTGCATTCTTGTAATATATATTACACAGGCTCTAATTATTTAATAAGCATTTATTTCCGATTGAGTTTAATCAGTTACTTATTTGAAATCTGTTCCGAGAATTACCAATCAGCTTCACATCTATGAGTGAGAATCACGATAATAAAATTTTAAAACATCTTCAGTTGTCTTCTCTGTGCTGTTCTTGAAAATTCATTAAACGATCTTCTAAATTGATTCAAACAGTTTTATAGCCCATTCCATGTAATTTTTATCCACACACAATACCGTCAGTCCTACAGCTGATTATCTTCGTGCAGTCAGCTGTTTTATGGTGCAGTTAACGATCAATTCCAAACACCTTTGATGCATAAAATGTTTCAGTGTAAATAAGGGGTGTTATTAACACGGGCTGCAAGCTTCGGATCAAGTTCACTCAGTTTATTTTTCACGTAATTTTATTGTATGGCAATGAATATAATTATTTTTATTATAATTGATTGATGGTATCAATTGTTTCGTACAATTTTACAGCCTGGCTGTTGTGATTAATTCCAAGTAGGGACGTTTCAATAAATACTTTGTATATTTTATTAGCATGTCTGGATTACGTGAAAAGCATTTTTTTTAAATTCAGTTAGTACCTATACAAGTTTAAAAATATCTAGAAGTAACGTATTAAGAAAGAGTAAGACAAATTTTGTACGATTGAGGTAAAACTTTTGGATAAATCAACCGAATTTAACACTAATTTCATCGCTGATAGCTGTTTTACGATGCTGAAGAAATAAATGCACATAGCAGGCTCTCATATTTAAAGTTCGCTTTTAAATGTCTATATATAAGAAAACAAAAGAATGTTCACGCATCACAGAAATATTAAAACTTATTAAAACTTGCAAATGGTCTATTGGGCTGTTGTAGGTGTACAATAATTGTTATTATTCCTTTTTAATATGGAGGGGTTAGGAATAGCTTACAGCATTAACATTTTTGGAAATATTCAACATTTTTTCCCTCCATTACTGTATTTTGTACAATAATAAAAATGGTGTGTGGAAAACACTGTCCTTCTGCTATAAGAAAAAAAAATATTTTTACGATTTAAAAAGAATTATTTGTATATTTTTTCAAAATTCAAAATGGTGACAGTTACTGTGCAGTGATGAAGCGTTTCCCTCATAACTCATAAACTTTTTAACTTTTTCATGTTATCTCTCTTTTATTTTATTGCCGAAACTGATGTTTACAATATCATGCTCTTTAAACTACTTTCCTTAATAAATAATATTTATTTTATTTTGTATTAGAAGAAAAAGTGATATTTGACCATTTTTTTAAATTAATTTATTTTTATCAGACAATCTATCAAAGGTAGAGAAGCGATTTTGCATCATATTGTAGATATGACATGCATAAATACACAAACAATTTCATCACAGAATGTTGGATAGTTTTTGACAGTGAGCTGCCACCATTTTGGATTTTGAAAAGAAAATATAAACAATTTTCTTTAAATCGCAAAAATATATTTTTTTTCATATAGCAGAAAGACAGTGTTTTACACATATTAATTTTCATTATTGTACAAAATACAGTAATGGAGGAAGAAAATGTCGAGTATTTCCAAAATATTATTGCTGTAAGCTGTACTTAACCCCTTATGTTATAGGAATATGTTATGTATCTATATCAGTACAAATAACGCAAGCTATGAATATTGTCTCGATGTTGCCATGGAGAAGTTTGTAAATACTACAAAGTTTAGATAATTATGGCTAGTGATTTATTCAGCGAACAACGAAAGTACATAATCAAACAATATTGTATACCTACTTCCGTCCATCCTAGTATGCCTATATTTGTTGCAAGGCTTCCTAAACATGAAACTAATCTTAATATCATAGGATAAGTAACGTTTGTAGTATACATTCGTTCTTTGAAAATTGGGTTAGGTATTTGTAAGCTAAATAAACGTTACAAATCTTTACATTTTAAGTGCATATCAAATTTTAATAACTTAGACATATTATTAAACCCTTTTTGTGTACGCTGTAAAAATTCTAAATTGAATTGCATGTCAGAACCTTACTTTATATTATGACAAAGTTAAATACCCATAAAAGTATAAGAAACATTCATATTTCGGTTCTTCTCATTATAAAACTAGATGACACGTGATTGGAATTCTTTGACGTCAAGTAACGTTTCTAGTATGCATTCGTTCTTTGAAAATTGGGTTAGGTATTTGTAAGCTAAACAAGTGTTATAAATCTTTACATTTTAATTGCATATCAAATTTCAAGAACGTAGACATATTATTAAACCCTTTTTTTGTGTACGTTTTAAAAGCTCTAAATTGAATTGCATGTCAGAACCTTACTTTATATTATGATAAGGTTAAATACCGATAAAAGTATAAGAAACATTCATATTTTGATTTTTCTCATTATAAAATTAGATGACACGTGATTGGAATCCTTTGACGTCATTTCAATGCGATACCGTGCCTTAAGATAACACAGGATATCACATTTCACATTGATAACGAAAAAAACCGTGCGGTACGTAGGGCTTAAGGCTACACACAAAACTGTGAAGAAAATATTTCCGTGGTAAGATAATATAAAAACTTAATTATCTAAAAACATTTACTTTAATAATTGCGCGGTGGTATATGCGTACCGTCTGTGAAAAAATAGAGTGAAGGTATCTCATAGCATGAGGAAGGGATGTTTTAAATAGTGTGTGACCTACTTTTATCATCTGTATTTCTGAATATGCGACTTATAATAGCAAAACGATAAAACTTTCAATTTCATGAGACGAAAATAATATATAACTCCGCAGTATAAATATATCTCCAAATCCTTTAAACTCCAATAGGCCTACCTACATTTTAAGTATTATGGCAGAAAATGTTTTTTAATTGAAGAGTCCACTGCAAGAATGATGGTTGTCATTTGGAATACATTTTGCAGGAGAAGCAATTGAAAGTTTGAAATGCTTAGCGCTCAAAGCTTAACTGTGATTTTCCGATCTTTACTGGACAATGACTATCAGTGCTAATGCCATGTAACTCTCTATGTACATTCTATATGTCTTAAGCTATGCATTGACAATCTTGGTTCATTTTCGACAAGAAAGTGACATCCATCATTCTTGCAGTGGACTCTTCAATTGTTAAAAATACAGTCATATTATATGTATGTTAAGTTTATGCTTTACGTACGTGAATTCATGACCTACAAGAGTACAGTGAGGTAAAAATCCAAATTGAGAAGACGAGTTTTAATATTGAACGTGTTTATCCACAGCCCAGTGTTTCTCTAGTAGGGATAATTTGGCCATGTATAAAAACTTTCTTTAAAAACACTCTCTTATCAGTTTCAGAAGACGATTTTTAATATTGAACGTGTTTATCCACAGCCCAGTGTTTCTCTAGTAGGAATAATTTGGCTATGTATAAAAAACTTTCTTTAAAATCACTCTCTTATCAGTTTCAGAAGACGATTTTTAATATTGAACGTGTTTATCCACAGCCCAGTGTTTCTCTAGTAGGAATAATTTGGCTATGTATAAAAAACTTTCTTTAAAATCACTCTCTTATCAGTTTCAGAAGACGATTTTTAATATTGAACGTGTTTATCCACAGCCCAGTGTTTCTCTAGTAGGGATAATTTGGCCATGTAAAAAAAACTTTCTTTAAAATCACTCTCTTATCAGTTTGAGAAGACGATTTTTAATATTGAACATGTTTATCCACAGCCCAATGTTTCTCTAGTATGGATAATTTGGCCATGTATAAAAAACTTTCTTTAAAATCAATCTCTTGTCAGTTTGAGAAGACGATTTTTAATATTGAACGTGTTTATCCACAGCCCAGTGTTTCTCTAGTAGGAATAATTTGGCCATGCATAAAAAACTTTCTTTAAAATTACTCTCTTATCAGTTTGAGAAGACGATTTTTAATATTGAACGTGTTTATCCACAGCCCAGTGTTTCTCTAGTAGGAATAATTTGGCTATGTTTAAAAAACTTTCTTTAAAGTCACTCTCTTATCAGTTTCAGAAGACGATTTTTAATATTGAACGTGTTTATCCACAGCCCAGTGTTTCTCTAGTAGGGATAATTTGGCCATGTAAAAAAAACTTTCTTTAAAATCACTCTCTTATCAGTTTGAGAAGACGATTTTTAATATTGAACATGTTTATCCACAGCCCAATGTTTCTCTAGTATGGATAATTTGGCCATGTATAAAAAACTTTCTTTAAAATCACTCTCTTATCAGTTTCAGAAGACGATTTTTAATATTGAACGTGTTTATCCACAGCCCAGTGTTTCTCTAGTAGGGATAATTTGGCCATGTATAAAAAACTTTCTTTAAAATCACTCTCTTATCAGTTTCAGAAGACGATTTTTAATATTGAACGTGTTTATCCACAGCCCAGTGTTTCTCTAGTAGGGATAATTTGGCCATGTATAAAAAACTTTCTTTAAAATCACTCTCTTATCAGTTTCAGAAGACGATTTTAAATATTGAACGTGTTTATCCACAGCCCAGTGTTTCTCTAGTAGGGATAATTTGGCCATGTATAAAAAACTTTCTTTAAAATCACTCTCTTATCAGTTTTCATTATAAATAATTATATTACAGTTATAGCGAAAAATAAAAACGTAGAAGATTTAGGCTGACGAATGTTTTGCTAAGACTTCATTTCAGATAAAAAATACAGTAAGTGATATATTGATAACGGTTGTAATGGAGTGACGTTTACAAGAATAACAGGAAATACTAAAGGACTCAGTGCATTAAAACTTTCTCAGTATTCCCCACGAACTGGGATCATTTACGTGAAACGCCCCCATGGGCCGTTTGATAAAAATAACACTGTTGATTTCATAGTGGAACCACTGTGGAGTGAAGGATTAGTCTCTTAAATCTTACAGACAAAAGCGCAAATAACTAAACTGTTCTAATTCAAGTAGCTCTGTAAACTTTTCCTAGACACGGTTTATTGTTTTAGCAAAGACGTGAGCATTTGAAGTTCATAAAATTTTTCCACAGTGAAGTCACAGTGATTTAAAGGGTTAAAGTGTTAGGTTCTTGTGAAAGAACTGAGAAAGAGTTTTATTTAAATAAAGCCTAAATATAATTTTTAGTAAAAGGTTTTGTTTTAGAATTTTAGAGATTAAGTTCAGGGATAAGTTTCATATTGATATACTTTAAAATAAAGCATTAAACACGTCTTGTAGAACAATATAGAAGAAGAAAGATGAACTGTTCAACGGATGCCTCGAGAACGTCTTCCATATCAGTCTAAGGAATAAGACGACAAGAAATATCTCTAAAACAGCAATTAGGCAAAGTTATGTACCAGACGAATAAAATGTACGGAGTACTGTTTGTAATTATCCTATTTTTAATTTTATGAAGAAACTCTAGGTTTACAAAAGAAAAAGAATATTTTGAACGTATTTTCTAAACCATGTTTTTATACCTTAGTTTAATTCAAACAAACTTCTCCTAAAATAGGGGTTGCCTTGATGGACAAAGTATACCAAATGTAGAAGTAGTAGTAAATGCGTAAAATTTTCGTGAGAAATATAATTATTATTATTGTTGTGTTATTAATTTACTTTATATATGTAATTTCTCAGGCGATAGATTAAATATTCGAAGTTGGTTAACCTGTGTTTATGTTGGCTGCCTTGTACTCATGAGAGAATGCCATTGGTCAATTACACACAAATAACATCAGAATGCGTAATATCGACTTTACATATCGTTGTTGACATACATATCGATATGCATAGTCGTCTACGTTCTCGGTTTATTGTGAATCAAAAATTTTCATATTCACGTCCTCTGCTTCTCGTTTTCATTCAGGTTCTCGTTCCCGGTTTATTATGAACCAGCCTTAACCGTTACTCCACAGCGGTGGATCGCGATTCTTATTGCTCAGAGTGTTGTGTAAATATTAATTCCTGTAAAAGAAAACAAAAAATATTCCCTTTTCTCGTAGCGATTTCTCGCTTTATCGAAAGCGAAATTTGTGCCGTAGCTAATGTCACGCGAGTGGCTGGCATTTAAATAATCCTCCGCAAGTCGCATGACAAACAGCGCGCTGGCAGAACGGAACGCTCGTGCCTGCGCTACTGTCGGCGGCTATCGACTCGCTTGCACCGGATCACCAGGATGCACCTGACGACGACGTCGTGACTGCAGCACCTGCTCCACGCAGGCTCCCCCTTCTTTTGTTTCCTGCTAATCTTCTACTGGCATTTGCTGTGTGGCGGTTCAACCACTCTACAAGCTCGACTGTCTAGTGTTGACAACTCCCCAAGTGATGTTTGTAAACAGATGACTAACTTAATGCGTTCTAATTTCATTGTTGAAGTGAACACGTGACGTGTATAACGAAAGTGAAAATTCCTACAGCTGTGTTTTGTTCTTACGCGATCACTCACCTATTCTGAAACAGAAATGCAGTTGTTACGTATTGCTAGAAATCCTATTAGAAATTCAACGTAGAGTTTTGTGGTATTCTCCTATAGTATTGGAATTTATCAAATTCTGATACTTTTCAATAGAGAAACAATTTTAAGAGCAGCGTTTACTAGTGGTTCCGCGAGTCCTAAATGGTTTTTAATTTTTTTTTTTATACTTAGAGGATGCAAAACTCAGCGACAGTATTGTATGGATTAATAATAATATGAAACATTACGACGGCTAAAAAGTGATATCTCGTATCTACAAAAATGGTAATTTAGTTTAACTACATTATTTTCTGGATTAACTAGTATATTATTATGTTCACAAAATTGCAGAGTTCATTGATATTATTTTTGTCTTGAAGTAGAAGATCTTGCAAAGCCGAAACATACATAAAATGTGTCTATTTTGAGAGATATTAATGTTTAATACATTTTTTCTTGACCTGCAAATTTCCAGATACGAGGTATTACTTCTTAGCCATCGATTAGAGAGAATAAAAGCAACAACAACAATAATAATAATGTATTATTTTCACATTACTAACTTACAAATGGCTTTTAAGGAACCCGCAGGTTCATTGCCGCCCTCACATAAGCCCGCCATCGGTCCCTATCCTGTGCAAGATTAATCCAGTCTCTATCAACATATCCTACCTCCCTCAAATCCACTTTAATATTATCCTCCTATCTACGTATCGGCCTCCCCAAAGGTCTTTTTCCCTCCGGTCTCCCAACTAACACTCTATATGCATTTCTGAATTCGCCCATACGTGCTACATGCACTGCCCATCTCAAACGTCTGGATTTAATGTTCCTAATTATGTCAGGTGAAGAATACAATGCGTGGAGTTCTGCGTTGTGTAACTTTCTCCATTCTCCTGTATCTTCATCCCTCTTAGCCCCAAATATTTTCCTAAGAACCTTATTCTCAAAAATCCTTAATCTCTGTTCCTCTTTCAAAGTGAGAGTCCAAGTTTCACAGCCATACAGAACAACCGGTAATATAACTTTTTTTATAGATTGTAACTTTCAGATTTTTTGAAAGCAGACTAGATGACAAAAGCTTCTCAACCGAATAATAACATACATTTCCCATATTTATTCTGCGTTTAATTTCCTCCCGAGTGTCATTTATATTTGTTACTGTTTCTCCAAGATTTGAATTTTTCCACCTCTTCGAAGGATAAATCTCCAATTTTTATGTTTCCATTTCGTACAGTATTCTGGTCACGAGACATAATCATATTATTATTATTATTATTATTATTATTATTATTATTATTATTATTATTATTATTCTTTGTAGTCGATGGCTAAGAATTGATACCTCGTACCTGGAAATTTGCAGGTCAAAAAAAATATATTTTAAACATTAGTTTTTCTAAAAATATACAAATATTTTTATGTTTGTTTCGGCTTTGAAAGATCTCCTACTTGAAGACAAAAATCATATATTATTATTAATATTATTATTATCATTATTATTATTATTATTATTATTATTATTATCATCATCCTCATCATCATCACCACCATTAAACATTTAAAACCAAACATAAATTAAAATGTCTTACTTTGTTCGACCTATTAAAAAGATAATTTAGGGCTTAACACACTCGCAAAAATTTTATAATCCGTGACGGGACAACCCATGAAGAGCCATGGCCAACCCGTCTACTGCTGGCCTCACGTCCACTTGTCTCAGCAGAGGTGAACGATCAACCAACCAAAGCGAGATTAACATGTAGTCACTGCGATGATGTCTCCTCTCCCAGCCATTATATCTGATTTTCGGCGTTATCTATTATAGCTCCCCAAATTCATGACAATGCTGGGTGGGAAACGGTCCCATACACTGGCCAAAATTCCATGAGAAAATTCCCTCCTCATGAGGAGTCGAACCAGCACTCATTCCGTAACATGAGTCCAGGCCTTAGACCGCAACGCGACGGTGAAATAGTATTAAGCAGTATATTTCAATGTACCGTATAGAAGATGCTGAATTATTTGTCCAAAAGGAAAAAAAAAATGTTCGTTTTCTCATCAACGATACCCAGTTGCCTTAAATGGAGCCGCTGTTAAAATATTGAAGGCGCTTATCCACCTATTGATTTCTCACATCTCACGAAATAAAATCTCTTCTAACTGTCAAGAATATTTATTCTCGGAACTCGGAAACAAGTTTCCTTAACTAACTTGCTTTGGAAGGATTAGTTTTATTTTAGACATGGTCACTTTAAGAGCAGATAATTTAATGAGAGAAAACGACTGGTCTTCCAGTTAACGAACTTAATCTTACTGAAAATATTTTAGCAACTGAATGGCAATGTTTGTTCATTTTCGGCGTGGAGAATTATGTATAAAAACAAAATCAGGTGTTACAAGAAGTGGAATACCTGCTACAAAGGAAATCTTAATCTTATTAAATTATTGCGGTCTGTACTAACTTTGCATCGTCGTCACATTAACCATTAATATATTTTGTTTGCATATTACATGTGATTTAATGGTCACCATTGTTATGTCCTTAATTTGATTCGGAATACATGAATAATAATAATAATAATAATAATAATAATAATAATAATAATAATAATAATAATATAAATGTGTAGGTTTGCAAGTAAATCCCGAAAAGACAAAGTATATGATTATGTCTTGTGACGGAAATATAAAAATTGGAAATTTATCTTTGAAGAGGTGGAAAAATTCAAATACTTGGGAGCAACAGTAACAAATATAAATGATACTCGGGAGGAAATTTAACACATAATAAATATGGGAAATGCCTGTTATTATTCGGTTGAGAAGCATTTATCATCCAGTCTGCTGTCAAAAAATCTGAAAGTTAGAATTTACAAAACAGTTATATTACCGGTTGTTCTTTATGGTTGTGAAACTTGGACTCTCATTTTGAACATAGGTTAAGGGTGTTTGAGAATAAGATGCTTAGAAAAATATTTGGGGCTAAGAGGGATGAAGTTACAGGAGAATGGAGAAAGTTACACATCACAGAACTGCACGCATTGTATTTCTCACCTGACATAATTAGGAAATATTAAATCCAGACGTTTGAGATGGGCAGGGCAGGTACCACGTATGTTCGAATCCATAAATGCATATAGAGTGTTAGTTGTGAGGCCAGAGGAAATAAGACCTTTAGGGAGGCCGAGACGTAGATGGAAAGGTAATATTAAAATGGATTTGAGGGAGGTGGGATACGATAATAAAGAGTGGATTAATCTTGCTCAGGATAGGGACCAATGACGGGCTTATGTGAGGGCGACAATGAACCTGCGGGTTCTTTAAAAGCCAGTAAGTAAGTAAGTATGTACCAGAATAAGAAGACAGACTCAAAATTCTGAAATAGGAAAGGTAATAAAAAAAAATTATTTTAAGAAAGAGTTTTTTTTTTAGAAGGAGCAGCACCATAAACAGAATTCATAAGTAAGTTATGTTATACGGCATCGTTTCTGACTCAGAGTCGAAAAACAAAATTGTGTGTTATCAAACTCTACATGATGAGGTTGGTGATGTGTATGTTATAAATGTACTTTGTAGTAGTCATGATTATAATAAAATAGACGAAAGTATTGCAACACCTTCAGCACTTAATCCTTTTTAAAAGTGATTGTAGATTTAGGCCTGACTCCCAGGTCCTTCGTATTAATGATTTTAAAGTAATTCTTATTTGTTTAGGATCTGGAACGTAGATTAAAAGTGAAAATAAATTAAATAATTGTATAGCCTATTGTTGTTTACAGTTGGAGTAAATATTGTTTGCACCTTACGTTGAAAGATACGTGTTTTAAAGAGGCCTATAAATTTCGAACAGAAAATCTTTTTGAAATTTTCTGGCGTTCTGGCGTTCTCATTTATGAGCCAAGGGTTCTAGAAAGATGGTTCCGAATTAAATCTTCGATACGCCACTGATGGTAGTAAGTTATGTTTTGTGAAAAGATTATGTGTTGTGTATTTAGATAGAAATTCTTTTGATTATTTAAATATCCAAGAAAACTAACCGCAAGTCTAAATAGAATATTGTTTAACACTGTAGTACGAAGTTTTCAATCATAAAATATTTTACTACATCATTATACTCCTATGTACATACATTTTACACATATCAAGCTATAAAAATAGTGTTACATATTTGAGAATTGTTTTGAGAAACTGTTAACTACAGTTTGGTTCGACGTTAATGAGAAATCAGGTTGACAAAATAATAAAATTCCTTGTATATATCCTCTCAGAGCAAAATTATTAGGACATCGGTCGTTTTTCGTTTATTTGTGATCAGAGGGACTTGATCTAATGAACAAACTATTTTATATTCCGGTTTCACTTTTGTCTATAAGTTTTATCCGGTTCCATACAATTATAGATTGAAAAGATAGTGTGATTACTTTTAGCCTACGTGACATTTTATAGTCAAACTTTACCATATTATTTTCAGAGAAGAATTTTTTTATATAGTATTTCTTATCTAAATTGAGAGGAGAAAACGTTCCGTTTAAAATTTAAGTTAAACGTGATTAACGAACTGTCATGAAATTCTAATCTGCTTCTAAATTATTAACGTGTTTCTGGCCATAAATGAGAAGTTTGATATTATTTTTCGCATACTGTAATGGAACTTCGTGCTTGAAATAGACATAGTGCTATAAATATGTTAAGACATGGAATATAGGTTACATTACAGTTATGTGTTTCATCTACTGACCCATATAACTCTTCACCTACTATGGCCATGTTGTAATAGCTTCTTGTAGTCGAAGATCAAAATATGGTAATAAAATCAGTTAACTAATAGGAAAATTTGTCTAATTTCAATTTCTACGTTCTTAAAGGTGTTGATTTTTTCACTTTAAGTTATATGTAAAATTTGACTTAGAAAACGGCATTTGTTAGATATGTTGCGATATGTAGCAGACTTCGTCCATTGAGTCTGGGCATTAAAACATTTATTGCGCGTTTAGTGCATTTTAATGTGTTTCTTGCTGACAGTTTATGAACGCATTGACAGGTGATGTTATTATAACATAGACGAGTTTATTGCGCACTCAATATTTCATTAAATAACTGTTGCAACGAGACTCACTGCAACTATATATTATAACTGTTACATTTCCGATAATTTCCCTTCAGTAAATAAATCTAGCCCTAAGAATCTGTCCATATTGAAAGATGGTTGTCGAGTTTATTATTTTATTAAACAAATTAAGTTATAGTATTGTAAAATTATACGTTTATTTAGGCCTACTCCAGTAAGTTGTTCGTAACTTATCCATATTTTCATCAACCGTTTCGATTTTTATAGAACTATTAAAACCATAGGTTGTCAAGTTTATTATTTTATTAAAAAATTAAGTTGATGTATAATTTTGATTTATGGTAGAGTAAAATTATACGTTTATTTACTCCAGTAAGTTGTTCGTATCCATATTTTCATCAACCGTTTCGATTTTTATACAACTATTAAAACCATAGGTTGTCAAGTTTATTATTTTATTAAAAAATTAAGTTGATGTATATTTTTCGATTTATAATATAGTAAAATTATACGTTTATTTAGTCTAGTAAGTTGTTCGTATCCATATTTCCATCAACCGTTTCGATTTTTATAGAACTATTAAAACCATAGGTTGTCAAGTTTATTATTTAAAAAAAATTAAGTTAATGTATAATTTTGATTTATAGTAGAGTAAAATTATACGTTTATTTACTCCAGTAAGTTGTTCGTATCCATATTTTCATCAACCGTTTCGATTTTTATAGAACTATTAAAACCATAGGTTGTCAAGTTTATTATTTTATTAAAAAATTAAGTTGATGTATATTTTTCGATTTATAATATAGTAAAATTATACGTTTATTGAGTCTGGTAAGTTGTTCGTATCCATATTTCCATCAACCGTTTCGATATTTATAGAACTATTAAAACCATAGGTTGTCAAGTTTATTATTTTATTAAAAAATTAAGTTGATGTATATTTTTCGATTTATAGTATAGTAAAATTATACGTTTACTTACTCCAATAAGTTGTTCGTATCCATATTTTCATCAACTGTTTCGATTTTTCGATTTTTATAGAACTATTAAAACCATAGGTTGTCAAGTTTATTATTTTATTAAAAAATTAAGTTGATGTATATTTTTCGATTTATAATATAGTAAAATTATACGTTTATTTAGTCTAGTAAGTTGTTCGTATCCATATTTTCATCAACCGTTTCGATTTTTATAGAACTATTAAAACCATAGGTTGTCAAGTTTATTATATTATTAAAAAATAAGTTCTATATTTTTCGATTTATAATATAGTAAAATTATGAGTTTATGAATAGTAATTATTAGCTTTGACGTAAACTCACATATAACCATATAAGCCTTCGTTGGTATTTACAGTTTTCAATAGTAATTCTTGCATTCGTTGTTGTGATCGTAGAATATCTTGTATTTAAGTAAAAATGTGAGCGTAAGATTGCGAACGTTACAATAGATTGGTTTTAATTCTGCTCAGGAAATTGATTCTTATTGGTTTATTCGTTATCATTGCGTTATCCTGTGTTGTCTCATATGGAAACTTCGCGTTATACTGAATTGACGTCACAGTAGTCTCGTCAGTTGAAGTTTAACTGAAACAGTTCTACTGGTATTTTCGGTAAACCTCGATGAAACTATGTAAAGCTTTAAGAAATAATTATATACTGTTAATGTTCCCAATTATTATTTTTCGTTGAAATTTGGTTTTATATTTCAATTTAACGCTGATCACCTTAAATGGGTGATTAAGCAATCGTGGATTATTCAAGACCGCATTGAATTGCGATGTTTTTATTGTAAAATAAATAGCTTTAAGAATATCTATTTTAGATCATTATACAGGTTGATTCAGAGGATTTACCGTCCCTTACGGAGGTTATTTCCGAAGGCATTAAGACCAAAAAATGCCATATAAACAATTTTGTCCTAACCTCAATATTTTCAGAGTTACACTAATTTCAAATTGTTTATAAAGTAGCATTATTCTTGAGTTTAAGAGTAAAAGAATATTAGAGATAAAGAATGAACTATTCAGAAGTATCATTTCTTTAATTGGATAGTATTCTGAAATTAAAAATCTGTTGTGAATTCCATAGTTGCTTCGTATAGGATTTGTTTTTCGATTTTTAACTACAAAAATACATTTTCTTGCTCACTTACCACAACATTGTTACAAATTGCACCACTCTTGTAAATTCTTTAAGATTGTACATTAAGATGCATAATTAAACTGTAAAGAATCAAGTTCCTAAAATCGTATGATTTGTAACAATTTTTGTGATAAGTGCGTAAGAATGATATTTTTAGTTAAAAATTGAAAAATAAAATCTTTACAAAGCAATTCACAGTATATTTTTAGCTTTAGAACACTAACCAATTAAAGAAATGACACTTCTGAATAGTTCATTCTCTATTTATAATATTTTTTTCACCCGTAAAATTAAAGAAAAAAGGTTATTTTACTAACAACTTCAAATTAATGTAACTTTGAAAATATTGCGATTGGGACAAATGTTTATGTGACTTTTTTGCTCAGAATGTCTTCGAAAATAAGCTCCATAAGTGACAGTAAATCCTCGTGAATCACCCTGTAGTTATAAACATTTCATATAAAAAGAATTCTCTAAAAGTATAAAAAAGATTATCAATATTATTTCGTTAGAAAAATTTAAAAACTTCAATATTATAAAACTTGACGTTAACTTAGAGCTCAAATCAGAGAGTTTCCTATTGTAACCGTGTAATTTTCTCCGCGTCTCATGCATTTCTGCATGAACAGTTACAAGCCGCTTGTCATGTCAACTTTAAAAACTTACTAACAGATAACCTTAATTAGATCGCTGTAAACATCCGCGTCTATTACTGCATGACGAATGGAGATTTAATTAACTCAAATCTTGATCGAACAAATTTGAAAGAGCGGTTAGTAGCATTGATCCAACAAACTGATTATCAAATACCTTCTACTGTCTAATCTAATATTATAATCCTTAATTTCCTCAGTCTTGGACACGCACGACTTGGATTAACGAGTGAACTACTACAGTGCCTAATCGCGTGCTAATACGTGACTGCCTAATCAAAGAACCAAAGTTACCGCTTTTATTTATATGTGTGAGATTGGATGACGGAACCCGCCGAAGCAGGGGGCCCCGTGCCCCAACAGGGGGTGAAGATGGAGGAGATCCCCAAGGATAACGTAACGGATGTAGAAGTGAAGAGACCTTTACCTCATACGCCGAACACGTCTTTTAAGATGTCTTCGATGGAGGAGGAGAGTATACGGGAGAAGCTGAGAACGTCTCTGCTGAAACAGTGCTCTGACATCTTGAAAGGAGACGGGGCGACACGCTACACGCGCGACGCTTTCAGGAGGCTCTTCCAGGATAAGGTAGGTCAGTGCGTCGCGCACCACATTTTGAGAACCATAGCAATTGCATGAATTTTGCCTTGACTTTGCTTATATGGCTTTGTGTGTTTTTTTGCTGATAAGACGGACATTTTCCTTATTGAGGCTACACTGAAAGGAAATTTATAGCTACATAAAAGTAATGTAAGTGCGAAATTGAAAGCACCTTATCATTCAAAATGTCCACTTAAAATGCTCAGAATTTATAGAAAACAGCAAAATAACAACGCAAAAATGAATAAAGGTGAATACAGTAGGCCTACCTTCATTTCTAGCGAAAATGAATGTTTGCCCGGACTTCATACTGAGAACTAGATATGTACGAGTGAAAGTTATATAGGGTAAACATTGGTAATTTCGTGATAATTTCATGAAAATTAATTTAAAATGCAAATGTGTAAATATATCTTTATACCGATTTTTTCATCTAAAGGGCGATAACTTGCTGTACAAATCTGGAGACATAAAAGATTGGATACGTTCTTGAACAAGTGCCAAAAACCACTTTTACAACCTCAGCTAAAAGGTTGGTTATTTCGTGATAACCTTGGTAATTTCGTGATATTGCATTGATAATTTCGTGAGAGGTAGAAGAATTGTGGAAAAATTCATTAAAGTCAAATGAAAGTCTCATTTATTGTTACAAGACTTCATACATAGTAATTCCGTCTAATATTCACAGCAAGAAAACATAGAAATACATATCAACACATAATAAGAATGAAATCAAAGTAAAAATTGGAATTGAAAAGGGATGTTCTTTGCCCTGAAAGGATGAACACTTTTATTACGGACTTTACTATAGCCTATAATACTAGGGTAACTCCAAAAGTAATGCATAACATTTGTTTAAAAATTATATTTTTATCCTGCAGCTTTGCTATTTTCACAGAATGTAGATACATCCTTTAGGAACAAAATGCCACTTTTCCACATAATCCCCGTTCCTTTCAACTGCTTTACGTAACCTAGGAACGAGGGCCTGTAGACCAGCACGGTAAAAGTCTGGACCAACACCTCTGAGCCACTCTTTAGCAGCGTGCACAAGGGAGTCATCTTCTAACCTCGTTCCGCGAAGGGATCCTTCAGTTTACCAAAGAGATGGTAATCGCACGGTGCCAGTTCAGGATTGTAAGGCGGGTGTTTCAGTGTTGTCTATCCAAATTTTCTGATCTGGTCTGTTGTCTTGTGACTGACATATGGCTGTGCGTTGTCGTGCAATAGCAGAACATCCTGCTTCTCCCGATGTCGTCGAATACGTCTCAGTCGAGCTTGAAGTTTCTTGAGAGTTGCCATATACACGTCAGAATTAATGGTGGTTCCGTGTGGCATGATGTCCACAAGCAAAAGTCCTTCTGAATCGAAAAAACACAGTGCCATAACTTTTGCACTTTTGACTTTCTATTTCTTTGGTGAATTTGCATGATGCCATTCCATTGTCTGCCTCTGTCTCCGGTCCAAAATGGTGTAGCCATGTTTCATCTTCTATCACAATTCTTGCAAGTAAGTCATCTAGCACTTTTCATTGGCACTTAACATGATAACAAATGAAACAGGAGCTACACTGAACCCATTGCATCCCCATTTTCTTTTTTGTTATCACATCTTATCTTCAGATTTCTAAAATTTGTATTATAATACAATTTTTAAAATAGTATAAAATGTAACTCTTAATGCTCAACAAAATTTCGCCTCAAACAGATAAGATTTCTAACAGTGAAGCTAAGCCTATATGGCGACTACAGCTGTATCTAAAATTCCAAAAACAGTTCCTAAAATTTCATTAAGATATAATAAATCATTGTACCAAATATCACATGCTTACCTTTAGTAATAAGCCTGTAATGTAATAACAAACATCCAAAAAATTTGTACGCCTGAGAATTCGACGCTAACTTGCTCTCTCCAAACATAAAAGATCACTGAAGCAGCTACAATAGTCATACAAAGAGTAGCTGTATGTTTCTGGAAAACGGACAACATGTGCAATCCCCTGGCGGAAATTTGAATCTCGTAACTCCATTGGTTAGTTCATGAAAGAGCAAAGAAAAAGTATCACGAAATAACCACTGTCACGAAATTATCAATGTTTACCCTATATATATATATATATATATATATATATATATGTGTGTGTGTGTGTGTGTGTGTGTGTGTATGTGTGTGTGTTCCGCGCCGTGGCGTCGTGGTCTAAGGCATCCTGCCTGGGACTCGCGTTACGGAATGCGCGCTGGTTCGAGTCCTGATGGCGGAAGAAATTTTCTCATGAAATTTCGGCCAGTGTATGGGACCGGTGCCCACCCAGCACCGTAAAGCACTTGAGGAGCTACGATCGGTAGCGAAATCCGGTTGCGAATACCAGCTATAATAGCTAGGGGGATCATCGTGCTATCCATACGATACCTCCATTCTGGTTGGATGATCGTCCTTCGGCATGTGGGCGTAAGGCCAGCAGCCGGCTGGTCGGTCTAGGTCCTTCACGGGCAGTAGCGCCACGGATTATTATATATATATATATATATACACAGTATATATGTAAATACATCGAAAGATCACTAGAGAAATCCGGGTAACGGAATCATGGAACGAAAAATGTAAGATAAACTTCGTGTCTTTCGGTTTCAAACGTGGTCTGTTTAGCTTCATTCTATGTTTAGTGTGCCGCGAGGTTTCAACCCCTCATATGATATCTACTCGTAATAGGTTACATACAGCCAACAGTTGGTCTGATATCCACACGCGTAAACAAAAGTGAACGATCATTCATACGTATGAGGATAACGTGTGTTTAATACAATGATCCTCTCTACCGTTCTAGCTGGTTTTCGATACCTAGCATAGCCCTCCAAATTCATCACGATGCTGTGTGGGCACTGGTCCCATACACTAGCGGAAATAACGTGAGAAAATTCCTTCCCCGTGAGGAATTCGAACCAATGCTCATTCCGTAACGCGAGTCCAGACATGATGCTTCAGACCTGTATTCTACGGTTTCATATGATTGAAGTAAACAAAGTTAAAATCAGAAAAGACAGCAAGGACCACGATAGGACCACGACAAAGACAAGGATCACGATAAGGACCACGACAAAGACAATAAGGATCACGATGAGGACCATAAAATGAACAAGGTCCATGGCAAACTCAACAGTAAGGACCACGACAAGGATCACGATGAAGATAACGATATGAACCACGATAAGAATCGTGGTCCACATTACACAGTTCCCGAACATGTGGACTCCATTTGAATTCTCTTCGGCTGACATGAATATCCATCTGATGTGAGCAAGTCTCGCTGTAGACGTTCCTTGTCCAGCACTGAGAAAATTCCAAACATGGAAGCGGATGTTAGCCTAAAGAGCTTCTGCCTGTGGAACTGGGGGTACAGTGGTGAACATTGCACAGAGAAACAGGACTGGTTCTTTGTCGTCACCTGGTATTACCGAAGCTCGTACACTCTACTGTGAAACAATTTTTCTTTGATATAAAATAAAAAGAAGAAGATTAAATGTATAATGTTGCTTGAATGGAATTTTTCATGTGAAGGAATCCCAGATCCTCGATTTCTTTCACCTCAAATTTGGGCTATCACCTCAGTCAACGCCTGGTTTTGAAACTGGTATCGTGGGACACAGAGGTACATAGGACATGTAAGTGTCACACTGGTGCACATGAAACTTATCTTACTGGTCTAGGGATAATCTATACCAGCGTTCCTGCTACCAGCAATGAAATTTATATGAAGAAAATTATTAATAACTGGACTGTAGAAGCGAATCTAGAGCCTTCGCAAGACATTCCCCTTCTGCATTAGATATGAAACCGTTTAAGATTCTTAAACGTCGAATTTCAGTTGACATGAGATTCTTATCTGTATGGTGGACATTATAATATATTACAGCGTGCCTACATGTTGTATAAAAAATATTGCCTGCTTCTGATATGTTACTTTCAGCGTGATGAAATCAGGTCAGATGTAGTATATACAGGTCTTTTACAAGGTCTTGAGATCAATTTTATATGTACATAAGCTGGTAAAAAGTAGGGTTTTCTGTTAACTATATTCTACTGGTCGTAAAAAATTAACACACTTATGTAGATTACTACAGATCATAGTAGTCAACATATACAGAAAAAACGTTTTTATTCATATAGAAAACGAAGATGGTAAACTGCGGATTAGGCATAACTATTACTACTGCTACTACTACTACTACTACTACTACTACTACTACTACTACTACTACTACTACTACTACTACTAGTATTACTACTACTACCACCACCACCATCACCTATGTACCTTGTACTTTGAAACTACATCTCAGTTTGGTTTTAGAGATGAAAAATCTACTGTTGCTGCTATTGAAAATACGGTTATTTATGAATGAATTTTAATTTCATGAATGTAGTAGTGAAATTCTATGAGAGTAAAGCTTTTCACTGTCTCTCTTATGATATATTAATAAGTACCGTACATTGAGATGTTATGGTGTCTCTGATAATTTCCTGAAGTTAATATTGTCTTAATTTCTCTAGAAGAGAACAATTTTGTATAGGCCTATTAATAGCAGAGATTCATATCTTTGAAATATTAGTTATGGTGTACCACATGGATCTGTTTTGGGGCAGTTTCTTTTTATTGTGTTAATTACTTGGGTGTGCGGTAGCGTTGCTGGTAGGGCATAACCCTGCAAGCTGGTAGGTCGCGGGTTTCATTCCCGATGGGGTCATGGCATTTTTTTATTGATATAATTCTTCCGACCCTGGTATCTACTCATCCGATAACAGAAATGAGTACCAAGGGCACTTAATTGGGGGTAAAGGCGGGGGACACCTAGGACCCTCTAGTCCGATTTGGTCTGTCATGGGGTTGACTTTACTTTAATTAATGACTTCCAGTGAATACTGATAATAGTACTCTCTTTGCTAACCATAGAACTGTTGATTATATGAAATTTATTAACGCAGACTGCTTTAAATAATTAAAAAATATGATTTACTGCTATCGGACTCACTCTTAATAAAGATAAAGTTGAACATACTTTTTATAAATAAAAGAGGCTTATCTGTTAAATATATTAGCTTGTATTTGGATCGTCACTTCACTTGGAATATTCATTCACTGTGTTCTGCCCAAAAAGCAGGTCTTTCACTGCAAACCGAGTTTTCTCCAGTCTTTACTATTTTCTACCTTCCTCTTAGTCTCCACATATGATCCACATAACTTAATGTCATCTATCATCTGACATTTTCTTCTTCCCCGAACTCTTCTCCCGTTCAAAATCCTTTCCAGTGCGTCCTTCAGTAGGCAGTTTCTTCTCAGCCAGTGAGCCAGCCAATTCCTTTTTCTCTTCCTTATCAATTTAAATATAATTATTTCTTCGCCCACTCTTTCCAACACAACTTCATTTCATATTTTGTCTGTCCATTTCATACGGTCCATTCTTCATATCTACATTTCAAGTGCTTCTACTCGTTTCTCTTCACTTTGTCGTAATGTTCATGTTTCTGCCCCAATGTCACACTGCACACAAAGCACTTCACTAGTCTTTTCCTTAGTTTTTTTCCCAGAGGTCCGAAGAAGATGTTCCTTTTTCCATTAAAAGCTTCCTTTGCTGTTGCTATCCTCCTTTTGACTTTCTGGCAGCAGCCCATGTTACTGCTTATAGTACACAAGTATTTGAACCTGTCCACTTGCTCTACTGTCTCATTTAGAATTCGTAAATTTACCTTCTTAATTTTCCTTCCATGGTATTTGGTTTGTCGATCGTTTGGCGGATTGATTGGTTCGTTTATTGGTCGATTGTTTGTTTGGTATCCGAAATCAAGAACATGAGAATTTTGTTATTAAATTATTTTATCTGAATGGTTTATACTTAATTAATATGCAAGTAAAGTGACATCAAAAACTTCTTCCTTGGATTTTTAACTATGTCCTGATTGTACCTATGCAGTGTAAAATATTACCATGGCAACTAAAGCTTACGATTAAACAAAGCCTGCATGGTATAGTTTTTTTTTTTTTACAAGATTACAAGATTTTTATTGCAAGCTCTTATATGAATATTTTTCAAAATTCGAAAATTAATTACAAATCTCATAGTCAAATAGTCTACATATTACAAATTATTGTATAAATGCAAGGTAACTGGGCCACACCGGAAAAAGCAAGATGCTTGAGGTCGGGTGTGACCAATAATGAAAACTGGATAGAAGAAAAATAATAATAATAATAAAATATAAATAAAATAATAATAGTAATAACAATAATAATAATAATAATAATAATAATAATAATAATAATAATAATCTGATTGAAACTGTTAAATGTAATTACACATAAGGTTTAAAAAGAATAAGAAAAAAAAACAAAAACAAACAAACCAAACGGTACCATAGCCTATACATAAACATACTAAGTTAAGAATACAACATTGTTAAAGTGACAGAAAGAAAATAAGAATTTACATGATTATAATTTTAGAAACAGTTCAAGCACTTGTTTTTTTAATAATGTATTGTTTAATAATTTTAATTTAGGATTCCTCTTTATAGAATCATTATATAATCTTGGACCGTAATTAGAACTGTGCCTTAGACCTGCTTCAGTCTTACATTTTGGTTCAATGAGGGGGAGCGAAATATTGTATCTTCTTTTGTTGTGGCCATGATCGGATGATATAAATTTAGCTTGATATTTATAGTAATGATTCAAAATAGTAGACATATAAATTTGCTTGATATTTAAAACATTAAATTCTTTATATATGAGATGAGTTGAATGGTCACGTTTTCTCCTTAAACATATTTTAATAATTCTTTTATGTAGTAATATTAATGGGCGAAGAATAATGTACAATAAAAATGTAAGGAAAAGTTTTTGATGTCACTGTATCTTAACGGGTCTCGTTACACAAAAATAATGTTTAATCAGTAGATTTTGACGCGTTCCCACTCTAACTCGAGGAGTTCCTGCGCAATCATTTCTTTGATAAAAATGTAGTTACAACCGGTACGATACAGATTTTGCATTTATGTGTATTTATTTTTGTATTTATAAAAGTATATTTTAAATTCAGGTGTTCATTTTCTAGAGGGCATATTTATTATATTTGTTACGGTACATAAATGTATGTATAAATGAACCGAATTTGAACCCGCGGCTCTTGAATGAAGAGGCAAGAATGGCGTAAATTTTCGTACGCAAGAAAAGTATGTCTTGAAGTTAATGAATTCCTATTCATGAGATTACCTAAACAATCTGGCGTTTTCAATTTCGGACTTCAGTTAAGACTATATAAAAGCTCTTTTGGAACATTTGGAACAATTTTACCTTATTATTAGCTTTGCAAAGTCATTGGCTTATCCGTGTACTTACTTACTGGCTTTGAAGGAACCCGGAGGTTCATTGCCGCCCTCACATGAGCCCGCCATTGGTCCCTATCCTGAGCAAGATTAATCCAGTCTCTATCATCATATCCCATCTCCCTCAAATCCATTTTAATATTATCTTCCCATCTATGTCTCGGCCTCCCCAAAGGTCTTTTTCCCTCCGGCCTCCCAACTAACACTCTATATGCATTTGTGGATTCGCCCATACGTGCTACTTGCCCTGCCCATCTCGAACGTCTGGATTTTATGTTCCTAATTATGTCAGGTGAAGAATACAATGCGTGCAGTTCTGTGTTGTGTAACTTTCTCCATGCTCCTGTAACTTCATCCCTCTTAGCCCCAAGCACCTTATCCTCAATCACCCTTAACCTATGTTCCTCTCTCAAAGTGAGAGTCCAAGTTCCATAACTATAAAGAGCAACCGGTAATATAACTGTTTTATAAATTCTAACTTTCAGGTTTTTTGACTGTAGAGTTGATGATAAAAAGTTCTCAACCGAATAATAACAGGCATTTCCCATATTTATTCTATGTTTAATTTCCTTCCGAGTATCATTTATATTTGTTACTGTTGTTCCCAGGTATTTGAATTTTTCCACCTCTTCAAAAGATGCATTTCCAATTTTTATGTTTCCATTTCGTGCAATATTCTAGTCACGAGACATAATCATATACTTTTTCTTTTCGGGATTTACTTCCAAAGGTATCTCTTTACTTGTATCAAGTAAAATTTCCGTTATCCGTGAACTAAGGAACAAAATAAAAAAAAAGAAAATTTTTACGTTTAGCGACGGAACATGAAATGGCACTGTCAGAATTTGAAATTATAAATTTTGTGTCACTGGCCTTGATGTGAGCTGAAAAGTAATTTTCAACATGCCACATTCATCACTGTACTGTTACTGCACCAACTGCTACAGATCTATAAGAAATGAGCTCATGATTTTTTCTGCATAGGCAGTGAACGGACGAGATCGAATGCTCTTTTAAATTAGGTACGAACCAAATAAGGTAAGCTTCAAAATTGCTCTGTAAAAAGCGCTACCCCTGTCCGAGATTCGAACAGGTGTCTACTAAAACCAAAGCTGCGTCTATCAGCCACTGACCCACAGCGTTGGACTAGGTGCTGATAGAATCTGCAGGACAAACTGATAACATGTGTTTTGTAACGGCATACGCGAGGTATTACATAAAAGAGGTGGGCAGTTGTTTTCGTTTTGTTTTCATCTGCGCAAAGTTAGCAGCACTGACACGCTTCGGTACATGTGCAGACGCCCTCCAGCTCTTTTCTCTTAATGGCTCGGAGGCTCGGCCACGTCTGTAATCATACAAAGAATTGAGTTGTGGTACCGTATACAACGCCTCGTTGCTGGGCCACGCACTTTTCTTTGCCTCGTGCCTCGTGTCAGAGCCGCTATCGCTTTTATAACGTTTTCTTGCTAAGCGACATGTAGGCTATTACTGTATTCCTACATGAAGAAATATCAATATGTTTAGTGTGATATTTCTACGGAAAATAGCATCATTTGTCCGAAAAAAAGAACGAGGATTCAGTGTGTATTTTTGAAAGACAGTTTCAACATGATAATTTTGCAAAATTCCCTTTTAGTAATCACTTTTTATGTAAAGCATCCTACAGATGTTACTGATTTTCTGACTTTGCATGTGAAAACGTTTATCTGCGATGAAACTGAAAAGATAGCAGATAAACGCAGAGACATAAATTAATCGTGAATTGTAGAAACCCAACATGTCCATTTGAGTAAATTTTTCAGGAGAGACAAAAAACGAATTATCTTCAAAAGCGTTTGGCATTTTGGAGTAACTATTATTTATTAAAGCATAATAATAACTTCGGGTCAAAAACTCTGATAGAACTGATATTTAACCCTTGCGGTGAATTTCAGTGAAGTCCGGAAGGCCCAATTAGTCAAATCCACTCTCCTCACCTACACGCTGATGCCCCCTGGGATCTTTTAAGATTCGAAAGAGACAGTGGTGTGTGGGAAGCAACGGGAAAGCAAAACTTGAGCATCTTCTTCGGACCTCAGAAGAAGAACTAAGGAAGAGACTAGTGAAGTTCTTTGTGTGGAGTGTAGCATTGTATGGGCAGAAGCTTGGACATTTCGACGAAGTGAAGAGAAGCGAATAGAAGCATTTGAAATGTGGATTTGGAGGAGAATGGAGCGTGTGAACTGGACAGATAGAGTAAGAAACGAAGCTGTGTTGGAAAGAGTGGGTGAAGAAAGAATGATGCTGAAACTGATCAGAAAGAGGAAAAGGAATTGGCTGGGTCACTGGCTGAGAAGAAACTGCCTATTGAAGGATGCACTGAAGGGAATGGTGAACGGGAGAAGAGTTCGGAGCAGAAGAAGATATCAGATGATAGACGACATTAAGAAATAATTAAGGATCATATGCGGAGACAAAGAGGAAGGCAGAAAATAGAAAAGACTGGAGAATGCTGGGTTTGCAGTGAAAGACCTGCCCTTGGGCAGAACACTATCAATGAATGAATGAATAATAACTTCTGGTGTTTGACATACACGAACTTTAATTTTTTTTCTTTAATATTTTGTGGAAAAAATTCTGAATTAACTAGACTGCAATTCACGAATAGCAACAAAATATTTTTATATTTTTGAAACAATTTTTAGATGAAAACGGAGGACACTTTTTCATCTTATAATGAACTTTAAATGTATATTTAAGCCAAGAAATTGAAAAAAGAAATAAAACATAAAGAAATGAACATTTATGTAAATAGCATATTTAGTCTAATTACTCAAATGTCTTTGATCCTATGAAAAACAAAGAAAAGCAAACAGATTTTTTTTAGATTATCAAAAAATTCCACATGCCCTGGACTTGTGGTGTTTCTGCAATTTCGTGCAATTCATTGTAATTTATTGCCGCTGTGAAATGTATACTGAGCGCTAGCCGTGTGGAATTTCTACACCAATTGAAAGGAGATTACAACCATACGCAGAGTGTCTGACGCAAGGCGTTCATGTCATTGTTTTAGGCATCACGCACAACGCGATTAGGGTTAGACATTTTTCGTCGTCGTTGAAATTGTTTAACTCACAGCGCTTGTATTTTAATTTTAATAATGATTGAAAACAGCTAAAATAATAAATAAACATATACGGGTGGACTGATTAATATATTTATTCCTACGATGCGTTTCAGTAAAGAAACATTCATTAAATTTACAAAACGCGGATATTTCAAGATAGTTCATGGCTGTCAGCTACAGTAGTGGGATCTGTAAATATTTCGACCGCTTGTGAGGGTTCAATCCCCTATTTTTCTTTTCGTACTCTTTAATTTCGAACTCCGATTCCAGGTCATTATAGAACGTTGTAGTTAAAACTACTTTAAAACGTAAATATGTAATAGACCGGAACATCACATGAACCAAAATATTCCACTGAAGTATCTATGATAGCTCGAATCCTACCTTCGGTAATCACTCACGGTTCCAATCTTTGAAACTCGTGACAGCGAAAGTGAAAGATAACGAGAGAAGCATTAATATTAAATGACCCAGCAAGCAGAATACGTCAATATGGTCCAACTCCGTGCGGGTTGTCGTTGATCTGGTATGTCGTAGACCATGGTCCGTCATAGTCTGAATTCAACGTCTTTCTTTGTGTACCCAGGTTGCGGCGTTCTCAGGAGTAACTTACAATACTTAAAATATATTTAAATGAATTAATAAGTTGTGTCTACGTTGTGTGTTCTTATAGGTCCTTTTTATTATGTCCGTTAGTTATTCCGAATGAGACAAAACAAATTAATCTGAGGGACTGTAGAAAACTTACACATTAAGGAATAATATCGTGACTATAAGAAGAACAAATTACATATTAAAACAATATCCAATGACAAACGCGACTATAAAAAGTTATAAGCTGAAAGAAGATGAATAATTAACAGATTGGCTGCACAAATTTAACTTAATATTATCATACGAAGAAATTCACACGGACGCTAATACATACACTGATTCCGCCTGCGAAACCATTAAATACCTCCCACATATCTGGTTTTATATTTGGGCTGCCTAAACAAAAAATGAACGGATTCAATCAAACACTCTGTACCAGTGGTCGTCAGCAGTCGCTGAAATAGGTAAAGTGCAATGAGTGTAAAGTAATATGCTCCGTCGTGCCAGCACTCACGGGCTAGTACGATGTCATATCCGCGTGTAAGTGACGCTAGCCCTGTGCTGATGGCCGCTGCTCTATACGAATTGAATTTCAGACAAATTGTTAGTTGTGGGGTTTCCACAATTCACGATTCAATTATTTTAACACGCGAAAATTGGTACCAGGAAAGTCGGAAGAATAAAATGTATAAGAAATGGAGTAAATAAAGGGCTTAAATTATACAAACTGAACATGAACACTACCGACAAACCTCCAGAGGTAGTCAGGGATTTTAACAAGGAACAAAACGTATTTGGATTTGTTATTACGGAAAAGGGCCCAAAGGCTTGCCCTGCAGCCTGAGGGTTATGATGATTACCTCCCTTAGAAAGGGTTTATTGTTTACATGACTTGATACTTCAGAATCACCCTTAGAAGTTTCACCTGTATATATATTTTTTCAATTTTCCACGTAGAACATTCATAAAATCTAAGTTAACTACAGTGAAATGTTTTTTTAACTGGTTATTTAACGACGCTGTATAAACTACTTGGTTATTTAGCGTCGATGGAATTTGTGATCGCGAGATGGTACTCGCCTTACGGTTGGAGAAAACCTCAGAAAAACCCAACCAAATAATCAGCCCAAGCGGGAATCGAACCCACGCCCGAGCGCAATTCCACATCAGCAGGGAAACGCTCTACCACTTGATCGACGCTGGTGGCATATCAATTCTGTTAACAATTTATCCTGTAACAATAGAAAGTCTTTGCTAGTGTAGCGATTCTTTTGAGCTGCTCCATTTCTGTTACAACCATGATAGATTAATAATTTTTTTTAAATTACTGAACTTAAATTACTGCAGGGCCTGCACTGAAATATCTCATGTGCCTAGTGTTTCTAGTGTAAAAAAATTACTATACTTAAATGTATTGTTAAAAGAATACAGATGCTTTATTATTAATGCTCGTTTATTTATTTTATAGAAAGTTAAGGTTATGTTCTGAGAAGTTCAAACTCCAGTCTGATAAGTAAGGTTGAATTTAAAAATATATCACGTGAATAGGTTAAATAGTTTTAGAGTTGTCACTTTAAATTTAGCAATGTGTCGTAAAATCAGTACTTCAGGAAATAAGTATTGAAGTTTGAGTCTACCTGGGCAACTTAAAATATGTAACGTTACACTTAAAAGTTTATTTCTCGAAAACCATTTATGGTATTTACATGAAACAAACTCGGGAGGAAATTAAGCGCAGAATAAATATGGGAAATGCCTCTTATTATTCGGTTGAGAAGCTTTTATCATCCAGTCTGCTGCCAAAAAATCTGAAAGTTAGAATTTATAAAACAGTTATATTACCGGTTGTTCTTTATGGTTGCGAAACTTGGACTCTCACTTTGAGAGAGGAACATAGGTTAAGGGTGTTTGAGAATAAGGTTATTAGGAAAATATTTGGGGCTAAGAGGGATGAAGTTACAGGAGAATGGAGAAAGTTACACAACGCAGAACTGCACGCATTGTATTCTTCACCTGACATAATTAGGAACATTAAATCCAGACGTTTGAGATGGGCAGGGCATGTAGCACGTATGGGCGAATCCAGAAATGCATATAGAGTGTTAGTTGGGAGGCCGGAGGGAAAAAGACCTTTAGGGAGGCCGAGACGTAGATGGGAAGATAATATTAAAATGGATTTGAGGGAGGTGGGATATGATGATAAAGAATGGATTAATCTTGCTCAGGATAGAGAACAATGGCGGGCTTATGTGAGGGCGGCAATGAACCTCCGGGTTCCTTAAAAGCCAGTAAGTAAGTAAGTAAGTAAGTAAGTAAGTACATGAAACAAACACCATGTTAAACGTAAGGAATTGCAGTAAAAAATAACAAAATTTAAAATAGACTAAAGGATATCCTTCTTAGCAATTCAGTCTAATTATCCTGACGTTAAAGATCACTGACTACATGGTAATTTCATTTTTTTTATACATTCATTCTGTTAAAGCTAGTTGTTCACAATTATTCTCATTGTAATTTCTTCCTACTAAAAATGTAAAGTCAACACTCATCGTGCACAACCGGTTACGAAAAATAGAAGTTATATATTGCTACAGAACGCCTGGCGCTATAGACAGTATGCAAAACTCTTCCGTCTCGCGGAGTGATCCAGTGTTTGGTTTAACGAATGTCCGAGTCTTTCTCGGGTGGACGCAGTGTTTGGTTTAACGAATGTCCGAGTCTTTCTCGGGTGGACGGCTCTGGGTCATGAAAGGCAGACGACATTGAGTCATCCAGCAGTTTCAAGAATCGTTGCAAGGTCGCGATTATCATCGTGTATCTTTCAATTAATATTTCCTACTCTCTCTTCATTCATTCGTTCGTTCAATAAGATTTCTATCATCGCAGATGCTTTGATGCAAACTACACAGCCAATTAATTTTAAAGAGCAAGGAATAAATACAACACTATTACATTTTTTGCTTATTCTGTGTGAATTTTACATTATATTATAGCCAATCTTATAAGTAAACAGGCTTCACTAACTCAGCTAAAGTATCACAAAAAACCTACGTCCAGTCCAGGAATTCGGTCGTAACATATCAAATGATTCAAATGTTTATCCCATGTCCTGGCAACCGAAGTTGCGTTCGTCTTTTTTTGTGTTGTTACGGCAAACTTAATTAAGCGAAACCGAACTAAGAAAATAAAAGACAAGCGGTGTCTTGAGTTTAGAGTATCAGGCAACTTAAACAATTAGTTGCGTGATTAGACGCTACACCGAGTGGCGCTGGTGTCGAACTCACCTCATTAGCTTTGCATAGACATTATTTCGTAACTGCTAGATGGAAATGATTACGAACACAGTCTGGGTGTCCCACATTGACACAACCTTCATAACGAGTTCTCAGATCTGTGACTCTCCATGTCATGCTCGTTTGTCTGTTTAACGATGCTGAATTTATTGCAAAAGTAATGCCCAGGTTATTCTTGTTCTGTTATGTGTGTTGGGGATTTTCGTCGAAGGTCACTGTGATAATATTTCTTCAAATGTTAACCTCAGACAATTTCTTACTGATAAACAATTAAAGTTTGCGCAATTCCTATATTTCAAATATAAGTTATTATGTTTACCAAATCTATGGAGAGCAACACTGGATTATACAAATCTACATCAACTCGACAAAAAATAACTTTTACAACAAAAAATCACGTATTATCTGAACAATAAAATTAAAGAAATTCGTTTCTTAGATAACTTACTGAATTAGAATTCAGGACAAGCAGTATGTATGCTTATATTGATTCAAGTGAATGCCATTTTATATTAATGAATTAAGATATTTATAAAATATCAGGGATTGTCATATAGCGTATCTTTCCCTTTCGAAAAATACTCTTGGTTTAGAATAATTAATTTTCTCTTCATTTGCACTTTATTGAAGTTTATAGAATTAAATTTTTTAGCACAGACATGCGGCAAACTAAAAAAAAATCATATTAAATAGAGTTTATTCTTGATACATTCGATACAACGAAAAATTCTATACGTGGGAGTATCGAAAGCGGTAGATATTTTTAGAAAATATCTTGAAAATTTTTCGATACTGATTAGCACTTATAAGTTCTACTTTTATTTATTTATTTATATATTTATTTATTCATTTATTTATTTATTCATTTATTTATTCACTCATTTATTTATTTATTTATTTCCCGCTTTCTCTCTTTCCGTTATTTTATTGAACTTCCACAACATCAAAGTTTATGTGATCACATGGTATATCATCTTATGTTCCGCATTTTAGAGTGTTGTATTTCCTACGACTCTAAATATTTTAAATCAAAATAATCCCCACCCCTGGTAAACCAAAAATTTCAAAGGCCTCAATTGTGGTTTTGACTTATTTAGGCCTACATTATAGTTCTAAATGCTCGAGCGAAGTTCACAAGAATCTGTGCTGCGGAAGCAAGAATCGTGATTATTTCGAAAACTATTCAAAATCGGACCAATGTATATATAAACTTTTTTCACAATTATATCGAATATTGCACGGTCTTCGTGGATCATTCTGTATAACGATTAACTCTTACGAATCTGTTGGTTGAACTCGATGGGTTGGTTGGTTGAGTTAGTTGAGTTATGAGTTGGTAGGTTGAGTTATGGGTTGGTTGGTTGAGTTATGAGTTGATTGATTGAATTTTAAGTTGGATGGTTGACTTGAATTGGTTGAGTTATGAGTTGGTTGGTTGTGTTGAATCGGTTGAGTTGAGTTGAGTTTGTTGGTTGATTGGTTAAGTGGAGTTGGTTGGTTGAGTTATGAATTGGTTAACTTATTCCTTGGCTGAGTTGAGTTTGTTGGTGGGTAGGTTGAATGAGTTGATGGTCGACTATTTAATTGAGTTGTTAGTCTGCTGCTTAATTGAGTTGGTGGTCAATTGGTTGGTTAGTTGTGTCGTTTGATTGGTTGATTAAATTCTTTGATTGTTTGGCTGAGGTGTTGGATTGGTTAGTTTGACGTTTCATTGGCTATTTGTCTCTTTATTATTTATTTTTATACTTTATCCATAGGCTAAATTTTAATAATTTGACTATTGGCATAGTTGATTAATTCGTTAGTTTGACAGGGAATTGGTTTCATTATTATCTTTATAGGGATCTTTACTTCGAAAGGATTAGTTAGAATCTTGAGATTCTTTTGTAGGTTCTATTAGTATTTGGGCCAATACCACCTGTTGCAGATATAATACGCGTAGACCGTTGCAATTTTCTTATTCTATATAGATTCAGGTCTGCCGTCTGGTCTATGTGAATAACATACACGCTTCCCATCGAAAAGCTCCGTGGTTCGATTCCAAGAGTAGACTATGGAAGGATTCTATCTTCCGACCAGGGACTGGATGTTAGTCCCTTGTTCTATGCTGTCCTGTGTTGTCTCAGCGGTGGCCCTGTGCCGTGCTGACCACACGATCAGGGAGGTCCACAATGTGATCCCATCAATTGTTGGGTCACAATCATATATTATGTACCTTTCACTACGGAAAATTGTAATCGTTTATAAGAGGATGAGCTGAAACATGACAAAGAGGGAAATTGTCTGAGGTGTAAACAGGTGTTCTGGCTTGATATTACGGGAATCCCATCGCTGAAAAATTAGCGAAATTAGAGTTTATATAAAACTCGCTGGAGGCAAGAAAAATCCTCTACAGAGAGATTAATGTTAAATGATAGAAGATTCTTGTCGTCATAGTAACTCATTTGTCTGTGATAAAAGTAATGATTCAAGGTTGTTTTTACTCACGCAGCTGCTTATTACATGAGAAGTATTTTCTTTCTCTTAAAAAAACTTGAATTGTACAATTAAGAGAACCAGTTTTAGTTAGATTCTCTCATACATATTACGTCCGGAAAGCACATTAGACCTTTGTATTGAGTACTTTGTCTTTTAACGCAAAGTACAAAGGCTTGATTTCAACAGAGGACGGGAAGCGTATAGCCATAGAGACACACGATATGTTTTTTCGCGAATTTCTGCTAATTGAATCAAGAGAGTTAAAATTGTTATAGATATGGACGAGACTCGGTAAATGAATACCTATAATATTAATGATTTCTTTATTTAATTCATTAACTAATTTTCAAGTGATTGATTACGTAATTCTCGTCCTGTAAGATCGCCTGTCATAAAACCATGTTGCACTGAAACGAAAAGTCGCACTCCATTTGTTTAAAAAAAAAAGTTTGTATGTACGATTCCAATGTTTGCCGATCTAATTTATAGACACCCTGTGTAAACCAAAAAACTGTATACTACGACATATTATTTAAAGTACCGAAGTACATATGACGTTTCCATGCAGATATTCTGCGTCATCGTACGATGGAAGAGTAGTGGAACAGAGAAAAATTCTCTCCGGCACCGGGATTTGAACCCGGGTTTTCAGCTCTACGTGCTGATGCTTTATCCTGTAAGCCACACCGGATTCCTATCTCGGTGTCGGATCGAATCGTCTCAGTTTACTTCGAGATTTAATTAAAACTCTACTAAATAGGTCATGGATCGGTGTTTGGTAGAATTCCCGTGTAGCTTAGTTGGTAGAGCGTTGGTACGTTTAACCAAAGGTCCCAGGTTTGATACCCGGCCCCGGAACAATTTTTTCCTCGAAATTATTCAAATCAACTTTACAGCTTGATTTGCAGGTCATAATAAATTTATAGTTTTGTACTAGGTAAACGACAATAAGATAGAGATACGAGGGTAATGATGTACAAATACGGAAATAAAATTTGGAGATCCGTTATTATACCTTTATTATACAAGTTTCGCTTACAACACACTGCGCATGTGCAGTAAATAAGAGTATCTGCAAGTCCATATAAGCTACTTGTGGACAGTCGTGCGAAATTGTTGCCTACATACAGGTGGACTCCCATCAAGACTCGCTCTAAATTTCAATTCCGTGTGGAGTAGTAGGGATGTACAATTGCAATTTTCTTGACATTTACACTAGAAATTGTTATTGTCACCATGCCATTCGAGCAGTTTACTCGCGTGGGGAAACCCCATTCAATTTTATAGCAGATTCATTGGCGCTAGAGTTATTCTTCCGAGGAAAGCTGCTAAAACCAATTTTGTAAGAAACTTACTGACCCCGAGAATGTTCCTCTGATAACAGCATCTGAGCTCAATTGTATAGAAGGTTGGGTGATCCTGGAGGCTATTCATCTGAGGAAAGACCTTGAACCTAATTTATTGAGGACAAAGTGACCTTGAAACTCATTATTCTGAAGAAATGTGCTCAATTCAAATTTAATGATGACAAAGTGATTTCGGAGCCTACTTTTCTGAGGAATATATAAACACGCGAAAAAATGGCATAATATTCAAACTTTCACTCTATAGTGAACATGGATTAATATGAGGGCTTAACTGAAGGTAAACATATATTTTACTAAAGAAGATCGTGATGATATTTTATGTTAAAAACAAGATAATTTAGTACTAACAAAAACCTTCATAATTTCAGATCTCAATATACTCTCTGTTAGTCTCAACTGTGACAAAAATAAAAGCATTCGCTATTTCAATGCACTATCTATGTATCTTAAACTTTTGAAGAGCCAAAAGAAAGGGTCTAGAAAAGAATTAACATTTATCCATACTACCTTCTACTCAACTGATAAATCGTTAAGCTGTGGAGGAACGGTTAACATGTCTGACTGTGAAACGAGCATGCCTTGTGCCCCTGAGTTAAAATCCTGGTTGAGACAAGTTACCTGGTTAAGGTTTCTTCCGGGGTTTTCCCTCAACCCATTAAGAGCAAATGCAGGGTAATTTTCAGCGTTGGACTCTGGATTCATTACACTGGCATTATCACCTTCATTTTGCTCAGACGTTAGATAATCATCGCAGTTGATAAAGGGTCGTAAATAAACCAATAAAAGTTATGCTTGTAAATCTCTGTTAATTATATATTTACTAAAGATTATTATTTTTTTGGCCCTGCAGAATATATCTGTTATGGTAACAATTAATATTAGAGGAGAAACACTGGAGGAGGAGAGTTCGATCCGGTGCTGTGGATTGGACTTCGGCGTAGCTCAATGGTGAGAGCGCTTGGTACGTAGAACCAAGGACCCGGTTCGATCCCCGGCGCCGGAGCGAATTTTTCTCCTCTAATATTAATAATCATATATTGTTGTATAGTTTTTCACTTATTCCCATCTCAAAACCACAATGGTGATTTAAAAACTATGAGATGCAATAAATGAAATGATAAAAAGAAAAAATAGAAAGCTCCTGAACCCATATAAGAGGTCGAGAGACTCAGGTGCCTGTTATTCTAAAGAAAGATCATGAACTAAATTTAATAAGAAACTGAGAGATCCCGCAGTCTAGCTTCCTAAGGAAACTCCTGCACTTCATTTTCTAGGCATCTGAGTATTCTTTTGATAAAAAGTTCTGTACTCAATTTAATGGATGTTGAATTGCCCTGAGGTCATTCTGGAAGTTAACACCGAAATAAATATTTCGTCCTGAGGGAAAAGCATTTGTTTTGAAACCATAAGAAAGAAGTTAAAATCTTCTATTAACTTTACTTAAATTAATACACCTAAACCAAATTGATTAATATATTTATTGAAAACTATTGCAGTTATTATGTATGATACAACTATTAAAATTATAATAATACTAATTATTAGGGCATCATCACAGGATTTTCCACTCCGTGGTTTACCGAAAATCCCATCTTTATTTTCGAGATGTCAACCTAGCTTAGGTCTGTTTCAAAACCATTGATTTGTCGATACTCTGTTCTGTTGCATTAACGGAATTTATACATTTGATTGGATACGAAATCATGCTAGTTCTGAAATTGGTACACGAAAATCGTAATGAAGTTAATTTTATTTTAATTACTAACCAATATGTTAAAAACGTGGCAGTTGTGATATAATTAGTTAACCTTGGTGGCTTTGTAAACATGCTAAGAGAATTCTGTTAGAGTTCACGGTCGTGGGAATACGCACAACGATTCTTCCTACCCGCATTGTGTGAAGTACTAATTACCGTACATGCAATAGAAAGAGTTCACCTTGATTTAATGCGATTTAATTAGCAATTATGTTAGGCGTGCAAAGAATTTTTAAGCTGTAACTAATTGCTTCTGCTGCATGAAGAGATTGTTACGTGAAGACTTCAATTTACGAGAATTTTGTAAATGTCTGACAGAATATTATATATAAACTAACATGAAAATCTCGTTATAAGTTGAAAAGGTGTTATTTATTAACATTAAATAATTATGATACCGGTGCTTAAGTCAGTGGATGAGAGTAAAGAAACTAGTTTCGGGAGCGAAACAGAATGTGGAAAATTACAGAACCTTAATTATATTTAATTAATTGTTTGTAATTTTGTACTTAAACACGAAAAACAGAAGAAGAATTCGTGTTAATTAAGAAGTGAAGCGAGTTTTGTTAAATAATACCAGCCAAAATATCATTATTATATATATTCAGTACCTTTCAAGACTCTGTACGTTACTTCATATAACACTGAGTTTGTGTACATACAGCCAATGAAAACAAAATAATTTATAAGTTATAACGTTTATGCAACGATTCTGATTATCAGTAGATACTAACGGAATACCTTACCGAGGTTTCTACAAATTCGTTCTTTTCTTGCATGCTTGAATTCAATCAATAGTTTGAATGTTTCGGAGTCCTGTAAGTCACTTGAAAGTGTTCAATATCTAGCACTACAAACTAAACTGATAAGAATTCGATCCTGAATGAAGAAGTATTGTAGTTATTGGTTACATAATTAATTTAATTTGGTCTACTTGATTAATTGTTTGCTAACTACAGTAGTTGAGTTCTGGCCTGATTGATTGGTTCATTACTTAATAATAATAATAATAATAATAATAATAATAATAATAATAATAGTTTTATTTTCCCTGGCAGATTTAAGGCCATCAGGCCTTCTCTTCCACTCAACCAGGATCAAATCACATACAGAAAAAAAAAATAATAATAATTCTTTATTTATACTGGCAGAGTTAAGGCCAAAGGGCCTTCTCTTACACTGTACCAGGTCACAAAGTATACAAGCAGTTAAAATTTAACAAAAAGTTAAAGAACAGAATACTAACATGTTACAAAACCA